>NW_011494755.1:1067811-1072847 GCF_000754665.1 Bison bison bison
GATCTTCATTTTCTGAATGTTGAGCTTTCAGCCAAATTTTTCATCTCCTCTTTCACCTTCATCAAGAGGCTTTTTAGTTCCTCTTCACTTTCTGCCATAAGGGTGGTGTCATCTGCATATCTGAGGTTATTGATATTTGTCCTGGCAATCTTGATTTCAACTTGTGCTTCTTCCAGCCCAGTATTTCTCATGATGTACTCTGCATAGAAGTTAAATAAGCAGGGTGACAATATACAGCCTTGATGTACTCCTTTTCCTATTTGGAATCAGTCTGTTGTTCCATGTCAAGTTCTAACTGTTGCTTCCTATAGGTTTCTCAAGAGGCAGGTCAGGTGGTCTGGTATTCCCATCTCTTTCAGAATTTTCCACAGTTTATTGTGATCCACACAGTCAAAGGCTTTGGCATAGTCAATAAAGCAGAAATAGATGTTTTTCTGGAACTCTCAAGCTTTTTCCATGATCCAGCGAATGTTGGCAATTTGATCTCTGGTTCCTCTGCCTTTTCTAAAACCTCCTTGAATATCTGTAATTTCACAGTTCATGTATTGCTGAAGCCTGGCTTGGAGAATTTTGAGCGTTACTTTACTAGCATGTGAGATGAGTGCAATTGTGCTGTAGTTTGAACATTCTTTGGCATTGCCTTTCTTTGGGATTGGAATAAAAACTGTTCTAATGAGGTGGATGAAACTGGAGCCTATTATACAGAGTGAAGTAAGCCAGAAGGAAAAACATAAATACAGTATACTAACGCATATATATGGAATTTAGAAAGATGGTAACAATAACCCGGTGTACGAGACAGCAAAAGAGACACTGATGTATAGAACAGTCTTATGGACTCTGTGGGAGAGGGAGAGGGTGGGAAGATTTGGGAGAATGGCAATGAAACATGTAAAATATCATGTAGGAAACGAGTTGCCAGTCCAGGTTCGATGCACGATGCTGGATGCTTGGGGCTGGTGCACTGGGACGGCCCAGAGGGATGGTATGGGGAGGGAGGAGGGAGGAGGGTTCGGGATGGGGAACACATGTGTACCTGTGGCAGATTCATTTTGATATTTGGCAAAACTAATACAATTATGTAAAGTTTAAAAATAAAATAAAATTAGAAGAAAAAAAAAAACTGATCTTTTCCAGTCCTGTGGCCACTGCTGAGTTTTCCAAATTTTCTGGCATATTGAGTGCAGCACTTTCACAGTATCATCTTTTAGGATTTGAAAGAGCTCAACTGGAATTCCATCACCTCCACTAGCTTTGTTCATATTGATGCTTTCTAAGGCCCACTTGACTTAACATTGCAGGATGTCTGGCTTTAGGTCAGTGATCACACCATCGTGATTATCTGGGTCGTCAAGATCTTTTTTGTACAGTTCTTCTGTAATGCACCCTAAATTTTAACCCAATTAGATAAAAGTGATATGGTGGCAGAGAATTCCTCTTGGACTTTGAGAAGAGACCAGGTCAAAATGAGGATTTGTTTCTTACCCAGCACTGGACCAACAGCTCTTAAGTGGCAGGAGAACTAAGCAGAACTGGGAACTGACAATAATGTCAATAAGAGGATAAAAAGTGGCAAAAGAGGATCAAATTGTTCAATGAACTGAACAGCTGCAGGGTGTTGGGCACTGGAGGATAAGACAAGGATAGCCCCAGATTGAGATAATCTCTATTGTCTGAAGAGTGCAGCCACTGGAGTAGTGCCAGTGGGAGAAATGGAAGCCTCATTGCCCTTGAAGGAATCGAATCAGATGTATCAGTAGAGGAAAGCACTTTTTTTCTTTTAGCCCTTTGAGAAATCGATGAGAGTTGAAATACAGAAGACATGTCTAAAGTAAAACACTAGTGTCATTTAGTCACTAAGTCATGTCCAACTCTTTTGTGACCCCCAGGGGCTGTAGCCTGCAAGGCTCCTCTGTCCATGGTTATTTCCCAGGCGAGAATATTGGAGTGGATTGCCATTTCCTTCTCCACAGGATCTTCCCAATCCAGGAATCAAATTCACATCTAGTCTCCTGCTTTGGCAGATGATTCTTTACTACTGAGCGACCAGTGAAGGCCAAAAGACTATAATATCTAAATTGTAAAAGTAAGCCCTTACTATCTTACTTTCTTCCGAACAAGTAATTATTATTTCTTCATATGATTAAATAAGTCCATTTATACTCTGTTAAATAGTACTTAGGATGTCCTAATGGAGAAGGAAATGGCAACCCACTCCAGTATTCTTGCCTGTAGAATCCAAGGGATGGAGGAGCCTGGTGGGCTGCTGTCCATGGGGTCGTACAGAGTTGGACATGACTGAAGCGTCTTAGCATGCATGCATGCATTGGAAAAGGAAATGGCAACCCACACCAGTATTCTTGCCTGGAGAATCCTAGGGATGGAGGAGCCTGGTGGGATGCTATTTATGGGGTTGCACAGAGTCGGACACAACTGAAGCAACGCAGCAGCAGCAGCAGCAGGATGTTCTAAATGTCCAATAAATATTGGTGATTTTATATTGTTAATGCTCTATAATGCTCTTTTATTTTGGTAGATAAGCAGTCCTGCTAAGTTTTTATTTTATCTTGAGGTATCTTTAAAAACAATAATATATGCAATTCTGTGCTTGAGAAATATAGTAAAAGAGATGGAGCATAAGCAAAGATTTGGTTAGACTGTCACTTCCATACATAACTAAATAACAGGTATGGGGAAAGACATTTGTATTTCCTCTATAGTTTGTTGCTTGTGTCTAAAATGTAGTTTATAAAAACCTCTTCAGTATGCTCTAAAATGACATATAATAATTATAATATGTCCATATGAAAGGAAAACATCAAGTAGTTCACCAAATACTAAAATATATGTGAGAAGGGATAAACTTAGGACTTTGGGAGAAAGAAACAAAATTAATGATCAAGGGATCAACCCAAGAGGAAGACAACAATTGTAAATATCTATGCACCCAACATAGAAGCAGCTCAATACATAAGACAAACACTAAAATACATAAAATGAGAAATTGAAAGTAACACAATAATAATAGGAGACCTTAACACCCCACTCAAACTCAATACATAAGACAAACACTAAAAGACATAAAATGAGAAATTGAAAGTAACACAATAATAATAGGAGACCTTAACACCCCACTCAAACCAATGGACAGATCATCAAAACAGAAAATTAATAAGGAAATGCAAGTCTTAAATGCTACATTAGAGGAAATGGATCTCATTGATATCTTCAGGACATTCCATCCAAATGCAGAAGAATAAACCTTTTTCTCAAGTGTGCATGAAACATTCTCCAGGATAGAGCACATCTTGGGTCACAAATCAAACCTTAATAAATTTAAGAAAACTGAAATCATATCAAGCATCTTCTCTGACCACAGTGCTATGAGACTAGATATCAATTACAAGAAAACAAAACAAAACAATAAGAAACATAAACACATGGAGATTAAGCAATATGTTTCCAAAAAACCAAAAGGTTACTGAAGAAATCAAAAGGGAAATCAAAAAATTTCTAGAAACAAATGACAATGAAAACACAACAACTCAAAACATATGGGATGCAGCGAAAGCAGTCCCAAGAGCGAAGTTTATAGACAATACAATCCTACCTCAAGAAGCAAGAAAACCATAGAATAGACAGCCTAACTTTACACCTAAAACAACTGGAAAAAGAAGAACAAAAAAACCCTGAAATTAGTACAAAGAAAGAAATCATAAAGGTCTGAGCAGAAATAATTGAAAAAGAAATGAAAGAAACAATAGTCAAGATTAATAAAACTAAAACCTGGTCCTTTGAGAAGAGAAACAAAATTGACACATATTTAGCCAGACTCATCAAGAAAAAAAAGAGAGAAGAATCAAATCAACAAAATTAGAAATGAAAAAGGAGAGATTGCAACAGACAATGCAGAAATACACAGGATTTATGAGCAACTATATGGCAATAAAATGGATAACCTGGAAGAAATGGACAGATTCTTAGAAAAGTTCAATCTTCCAAGACTAAACCAGGAATAAATAGAAATTATGAACAACTCAATTACAAGCACTGAAATTGAAGCTGTGATCAAAAATCTCCTCTAAACAAAACCCCAGAACCAGACGGCTTCACAGGAGAATTCTATTCAACGTTTAGAGAAGAGCTAATAGCTATCCTTCTAAAACTCGTTCAAAAAATTGCAGAGGCAGGAACACTTCCAAACTCATTCTAGAAGGCCACCATCACCCTGATACCAAACCCAACAAAGACAACACAAAAAAGAAAACTACAGGCCAATAGCTAGCAGAAGTGATGGAATTCCAGCTGAGCTATTTCAAATCCTAAAAGATGATGCTGTTAAAGTGCTGTAATCAATATGCCAGCAAATTGGAAAACAGCAGTGGCCACAGCAATGGAAAACGTCAGTTTTCATTCCAGTCTCAAAGAAAAGCAATGCCAAAAAATGTTCAAACTACCACACAAATGAATTCATCTCACACAATAGCAAAGTACTGCTCAAAATTCTTCAAGCCAAGCTTCAACAGTACATGAACCGAGAACTTCCAAATGTTCAAGTTGGGTTTAGAAAAGGCAGAGGAACCAGAGATCAAATTGCCAACATCCTTTGGATCATTGAAAAAGCAAGAGAATTCAGAAAAACATATGCTTCTGCTTTATTGACTACATCAAAGCCTTTGACTGCAGCATCACAACAAACTGTGGAAAATTCTTCAAGAGATGGGAATACCAGACCATCTCACCTGCCTCCTAGAAATCTGTATGCCCATCAAGAAGCAACAGTTAGATCCAGACATGGAATAACAGACTGGTTCCAAATTGGGAAAGGAGTACGTCAAGGCTACATATTCTCACCTAGCTTATTTAAATTATAGGTAGAATCAGTCAGTCAGTTCAGTCACTCAGTCATTTCCGACTCTTTGCGACCCCATGAATCGCAGCACGCCAGGCCTCCCTGTCCATCACCAACTCCCAGAGTTCACTCAGATTCATGTCCATCGAGTCAGCCATCTCATCCTCTGTTGTCCCCTTTTCCT
>NW_011494755.1:1073007-1076471 GCF_000754665.1 Bison bison bison
TTCAGAATGGACTGGTTGGATCTCCTTGCAGTCCAAGGGACTCTCAAGAGTCTTCTCCAACATCACAGTTCAAAAGCATCAATTCTTCAGCGCTCAGCTTTCTTCACAGTCCAACTCTCACATCCATACATGACCACTGGAAAAACCATAGCCTTGAATAGACGGACCTTTGTTGGCAAAGTAATGTCTCTGCTTTTCAATATGCTATCTAGGTTGGTCATAACTTTCCTTCCAAGGAGTAAGCGTCTTTTAATTTCATGGCTGCAGTCACCATCTGCAGTGATTTTGGAGCCCAAAAATATAAAGTCTGACACTGTTTCCACTGTTTTCCCATCTATTTCCCATGAAGTGAAGGGACCAGATGCCATGATCTTCCTGGGTACTAGAGCACAATTAACAGACTCCAAAATCCATAAACTTCTAATCACCCTATCATATAGATCAAGTTTTTGACTGTTCAAAGAACTTCCTACCCATCCCTGTAGAAAATGGGCAAAGAATAATTTCCAACTCTATATGACCTCTAAGTATGTATCACACAGTAATTCCAAAAGACAGTAGACCTTGGAAGACATGACTTTTTTTCTACTTGTTTTTTATAGCCGGGTGATCTCCCTCTGGAATTGAAAACACAGTTTGATATTTACACCTGAGCAGTAACTACATCTCAGAGGACATCATTAAAAGTTGGCTGACCTTTCTGATATCCAGGTACAAATAGGTTACACAGGGATGGGATCCCATGTGCTTGCAACAATCCAAAATCAAGCTTGTTAAAGTAAACTTGTAACTTTTAACAACAGTACTCTTCCCATTATGTTTTGTGGAGGGAATCTGGGGCTATTTCTAAGAGATTCATTTCTTCTCCTTGGTCACAACTAAAGAGTAAAGAAAATAATATATGAGATCATCATGTGGAAAACTTTAAAGTGAAATCAATTTATTCTATGAGAAGAAAGCAGTCCTGTATATACTGCCATCACTGAGTTATATGTAAAACTTAATTTGGCAGGGTAAAGAAGACATTCTAATAAAAAACACTGAGTAGAGAGAGAGTCAGAGATGATAAACTGGTAGGAAAGGGAATATTATATCACATGCATTTTTTTTAGTCACGTAGAATTAAGAAGATTTGCTACAGTCCTCACTCATCCATACTGCTTTAGACTCAGCTTGTTTTACTCAAGCATGTTCCTTACATAGCCATGAAGATGTTTGATTTGTGACTCCCAGTTCAGTTCAGTCTCTCAGTCATGTCCGACTCTTTGCGACCCCATGAATCACAGCACGCCAGGCCTCCCTCTCCATCACCAACTCCCAGAGTTCACTCAGACTCACGTCCATTGAGTCAGTGATGCCATCCAGCCATCTCATCCTCTGTCATCCCCTTCTCCTCCTGCCCCCAATCCCTCCCAGCATCAGAGTCTTTTCCAATGAGTCAACTCTTCGCATGAGGTGGCCAAAGTACTGGAGTTTCAGCTTTAGCATCATTCCTTCCAAAGAAATCCCAGGGCTGATCTCCTTCAGAATGGACTGGTTGGATCTCCTTGCAGTTCAAGGGACCCTCAAGAGTCTTCTCCAACACCACAGTTCAAAAGCATCAATTCTTCAGTGCTCAGCCTTCTTCACAGTCCAACTCTCACATCCATACATGACCACAGGAAAAACCATAGCCTTGACTAGATGGACCTTTGTTGGCAAAGTAATGTCTCTGCTTTTGAATATGCTATCTAGGTTGGTCATAACTTTCCTTCCAAGGAGTAAGTGTCTTTTAATTTCATGGCTGCAGTCACCACCTGCAGTGATTTTGGAGCCCCCAAAAATAAAGTCTCACACTGTTTCCACTGTTTCCCCATCTATTTCCCATGAACTGATAGAACCAGATGCCATGATCTTTGTTTCTGAATGTTGAGCTTTAAGCCAATTTTTGCACTCTCGTTTTTCACCTTCATCAAGAGGCTTTTTAGTTCCTCTTCACTTTCTGCCATAAGGGCGGTGTCATCTGCATATCTGAGGTTATTGATATTTCTCCCAGCAATCTTGACTCTAGCTTGTGCTTCTTCCAGCCCAGTGTTTCTCATGATGTACTCTGCATAGAAGTTAAATAAGCAGGGTGACAATATACAGCCTTGATGTACTCCTTTTCCTATTTGAAACCAGTCTGCTGTTCCATGTCCAGTTCTAACTGTTGCTTCCTGACCTGCATACAGGTTTCTCAAGAGGCAGGTCAGGTGGTCTGGTATTCCCATCTCTTTCAGAATTTTCCACAGTTTCTGGGAATTGTGACTCCCAGAAGACATAAAATCATGCAGATAGTTCATTTTCATCCTGGGAATTTAAGAATCCATATCAATAAAGTGACTTTTTTAAAAAAATCATTAGATTTTTTGAAAATAGAACAATCTACCTTTTGAAGTGGAGAGTTCTTTTATCTATAGCATTCAGTAAGTCCAGGACAATCATGGATTGAGTCACAATGAAGGAGAATCCTGAAAAACCTACGTAGGATTCAATAAATATTGGGATATTTTTCGTCACTCAGAATTTACAAAATCTACAATGATACTTTTAAAAGGCACAAGTTAAGTTCTTAGATCAGGAACAGTAAGAGGAAAAATGGCAAATAAACAAAGAATGGTGATTAAATAATAAAATAATAAATAACAATTTATTTTTTTTCCTTTTGATTGCAATTAAAAAAAGAAAAACCACACACACTTGTTTTTTTCTTTTCTTTCTTCTCAGATAAATGTAAAACAGTATTCACAATCCAACATCAGTAGACTATTCTTCACAGCAGAAAAGTACTGTTCCTTCCAGACACCAGGAAGTTCATATTTTTTACATCTGTACTTTTTCTCTTAGAAATTTATCATGTCATTGATAGAACATACCTGTTGTTTCCTGTTTTGTTTCGTTTTTCCTTTGTGACAGGCTATGAATAAGGTGTCTGGACCCCAGAGAAAGAAGATGAAGGTTTGGCCACAAGGTTTGCTTTTCTTTGTGTTTCTTTTACTCCATATTTCAGGGGAACTTATTTTAAATCAGTGTTCAGCATGCAATAATTAAGCAATTGCTGCATGCTTCTTCAACACTGTCCAGTTATTGATGGGGTGCCCATGAAAGTCATAGCTTCAATAGACTGTCATTCTTGAGAAATTCTGATCAATAGAACTTTCTGTGATGAAGGAAATGATCTCTTTTTTTTGTTTGTTTGTTTTGTTTTTTTGCTGTGTTACTTGTAATTTGCCTTGGGTGACTGATGAACTAAATATTTAATGTTTAATTAAGTTAGTATAAACACAAGTCACCAGATGTGGGTAGAGGCTGCCCTACTGGCCAGTGTAGCTCTAAAGAAACAATGAAATTGTATAAAATAGTCCTATGCTTAGAGAGAAGAAGATGTCAAATTGTTTTTTATTGTTGGCATTTTTTGGTCAGAAATAGCAGATTTTAAATTTTTT
>NW_011494755.1:1077162-1100801 GCF_000754665.1 Bison bison bison
CTATTTTTACACATCTTAGATGGACTGCGGCTCAGAGAGGTTAAGTGACTTAGAGGCAGAGCTATGATTTCTTTTTTAAAAAATTCTTTTATTTATTATTATTTTGGCTGCGCCATGTAGGATCTTAGTTCCCTGACCAGGGATGGAACCCACACCCCCACACTGGAAGCTCAGAATCTTTACCACTGGACAGCCAGGGAAATCCAGAGCATTTCAATTTAATATAATTTAAATAATAAAGGTGTACATACTAATCAGCATTCTCTTTCTGGGAATTCAGATAAGCAAACTACCTAGATGTGTGAGCCTCTATTACAGAAATTGGAATATGTAGGTGTCCAAGGTTTCTAATAGTAGCTACAGGGTAGATAGCTTCCAACAGTAGATAACATGAGCTGATCTGCTGAAAAAATTTTTATATTGAAAATAACACAGATATGAACAAGGACATTAGGGTTAAACAAACCAGTATCTTTGATTGGAAATTTTTCATGGTTGTGCTAATTTGCAAGTAATTTTTCAAATTTGAAAGTCTCAAATAAATACATCACATCATTTTATTATTTATTTATTTTTTGTTTTTAATTTAAATTTATTTATTTTAATTGGAGGCTAAGTACTTTACAATATTGTATTGCTTTTGCCATACATTAAACATTACCTAGAAATCATCACAACTAACAGTTTATCAATACTGTCCCTTTGGTATCTGGTAGCATTCAACATATGCATCTGCAGTGAGAAGAGAACTGGGCCATGCTGGCCTATTAGACATCATGTATTCCTTCCATACCCTCCACTTTACCCACCCTGCCCCCCTGCCCAAACTTCAGGAGAAGCAGAAAGTGCTATCTCAGCCCTGCTGCTGCTAAGTCGCTTCAGTCGTGTCTGACTCTGTGTGACCCCATAGACAGCAGCCCACCAGGCTCCCCCATCCCTAGAATTCTCCAGGCAAGAACACTGGAGTGGGTTGCCATTTCCTTCTCCAATCTCAGCCCTAGTTAAAATGAAAAATCCAAATATAAGGATGGGAGTGACAGCTCTGACCCTTGAATATATGAGCACTGCTTCTTCCAAATAGTTTTCACTTTTTTTCATAGGAACTTGTGCTGAATGTGAAAGCAGAGAACATGCAGTCAGATTGCAGCAGTGTCTTCTCTCATCTGGAGATAAATTTCACTCTCTACAACACAGTCCTCATAAAATATCAAGTAGTGGTTATTTCACAGTTTAGTTTGAATGTGAAACTGGATCCTGACAAGTGATGATATTCAACAAAATATCTGACAAGTAAGGGGTAGATAACAATGAATCAGAATAGAAACATAGCTGGAATAACATATTATATTAGATGGTTTGCAGAGTAGTGATTTTATTTATATCACATTTTAAGAAGATCCACAGTGTCATTGTCTGCAGAATATTCTGATGGAAGGCAAGAGTGAAAGTTGAGAGACCAGTACGGAAGTTCCTGCAGAAATGCCACTTCACTCAGGAGCTCATGACTTATCAGAGCCATGCATCACCCATTTTTATTTCCCCCACAACTTATTGGCCTGGGAGTGTAACTGCTGAAGTATATTGACTTAAACACACTTGTCAAGAAAAATGAGCCTCCTCTGATTTTTATGGAATTAAATGATTTGTCAAGGCTTTGTGTAATCAAATTCAGTAAGTTTTACAATTTTGTCTCATACAAGGAACCTGTATTATCCACAATTCATCAAGGAATAGATTCTATTTTTGGCAGCAGTGATCCTGATACTTTTTTTTTTTTGCTGATTTTTATAGTATCTTATTGAAGCAGGATTATTATACGTCTTTTATTTATCCAAATGAACCAAAAATGATCATTTATAGCACTAATGGTGGTTAGTGCTAACAGCACTAAGTATATTCAAACTAACTGACCAGTAATCAAATATAACAACATTAACTATCTTTTATGGAGTGCCTATTAAATACCAAGAAACATAAGTACTATATCATATACCAACACTACAAGGTAGATATAATACTCAATTGCAACTTAAATATCTTCCCCAGGATCACCAACCGACAAGTCAGGAAATTGGAATTCAGAGTATCCAATTCTAAAGCCATCTCTTTTTATAACTGCAAGGTAAGGTATGTATATTAAATCATAAATGTAATTAGATTAGTAAGCACCATTATTGATAACTACTATGCATTCATAACTACATCAAATTCTTTATATGTACTGCCTCATTAATTCTCAGAACAATATTAGGTATTTTTAAGTTTCTCATTTTACAGACACGGAAAGCAAGGCTTAGAGAGTTTCAGTGACCTCACTGAGGTCATAGAGGTAGTTCTTGACAAAACTGGGCTGTCTAACTTCAGAATCTAATGTTCTCAACCATCTCACTGTTCTGCCTCCAAAATGACAGAAAACACTTTGTTCCTGTAGAATTAGCAAAATCAATACCAGCAATATATTGCGGAGCCAAAGTCCTTTTGTATCACAGAGAATCTCACAATCCTAAAATATTCTCTTTGGCAATGTATGTTCTTAGATATTTTAACAAAGCACATGGGGAATGGCTGAAGAACAACAAAAGTGTAGCCTGGTACAAGAAAGAATCAGAAACAGCAATCTGGAAGTACCTGAAGAGCTGTCATGAAAAAACGAGCATATATACTGTTGTTACACAAGGAAAAATGAGGGTTGCGTATATGTAAAGTTAAATGTCAAGAGCTTTCTAATAAGAAGAATTCTCCCAAAATAACCTGAGTGGCCTCATACAGTGCTATAATCATCACTGGGTTGGAAACAGAAGTAAAATGAACATCAACCCAACTTTAGAGAAAACAACATAGTTTTCATATGGATGAAACAAAACTAAATAAAATCATAGGTGAAATTTCATTCATATTTTTCAGGGATAAAATGAAAATCTTAATGAAAATTTAAATTGCATGTCAAAAATGAGAAGGAAAACTACAAATTGGAAAAGTATTTACAGAGACAAACGTGTTAATTAAGAGTTCATACAATTTAAGAGGAAAACTATCAAAATACCAAGAGACAAGAATAATAAAAAGGTAAATATAAGTAATACATAAACATAGACATAATATTCAAATTAATGAGCAATCATAGGAACAAAAAGTAAAACAAAGTAATGGTTTATACAAATAGAAAAGTAGATACCATTTCTGGTTCTAGAAAATATGCAAAAAATAGTCTGTGCAAATACTGCAGTAGCACAGTAAAATGTTAAGCTTGGAAAAATAATTTTGCAAATGTATCAAGAATTCTCTCAATTTATATCTTTCCATTCTATAATCACATCACTAGAGGTTAACCTTATGTTATTTCTAGTAGAAGGAAAGCAGATGACAAAGATACCAATGATCATTTTATCAAAATCTCAAAATTTTAAAATAAAATTAATATATCCAACAGTATTAAAATTAAGGCTAGATTATTCTTCAAATATTAGAGAGAAAGGTTATAAAGACTGCAAAGTCACAGAAAATTATTGTTTTGAAATGCAATATGCTAATTAAATTTTATCCATACTGGTATAAAGAAAAATTGTTTCTATGTAGTTTTGAGTTAACAAGGATATGGATGATAAAAATAATTTAAAGAAGTAGAATAACTTTCTCTTACTAGGATTTTATTAGCACTGATCTAGCATTATCTGTGGAAGCAAAAGAAAAACAAATTCTTAGGGAAAGTTTAAGTGTTTTGAGAACTTTGCTGAGGTCATCAAATAGATGTGTTCAAAGAAAATTCCAAGAAATACATGGCTAGGGAAGGTTTTTGTTAAGTCTGGTTAATTGGGGTTTTGGAATGAACAGAAGTGGGGACTTCTCTAGAGAATTCTAAGCTTCTGACTCACAACCTTAAGGACTAAAGAAGTTTATAAAAATGAGTGCTAAATTAGCTTCCAAAAGAAGCTGAGTCTCTTGAGTAAGTGTCAACTTTAAGACAAATCATGTGAAACTAGAGTTGCATCACTGATCTTTTTTTTAACATGTTTCATTTCTTTCATGCCTCTTAAGATTATTCATGCACAGACAGGTTGCCTAATCATGGCTGCTCTTTCTCTCATTTATTTTTAGGAAGGATCAACTGAAGTTTAGCATCTTCTGGCCTTATTAATAAAATGCAAATGAAATTCAAAAATGATAATTCTTTCAGGTAATAGAATGGAATGGTATGAATGACTAAAACTCAGTCAGAAGGTAAGATAAAGAGGGAAGTTTTATTTAAATTTTTCAAGAGAAAAACATACCATCAATAAATATACAAATATTGAGCTGAGGTGACCATTGCTCAGAGGTTTAGAAAATATGTATATATTTATTTATGTGAAAGGAAAAAAATATAAAAACCCACCAGGAATCATCTCCAAGACCGGGATACAACTAAATTTTTTTATCTCAAAATTTTCCATGGGAGAGACTGTGAGGAAAAGAAAGTAGTGCAATGCAAAAGAGCCTCATAAATAATAGACTTAGGCTTCCCTGATGGCTCAGGTGGTAAAGAATCTGCCTGCAATGCAGGAGACCCAGGTTTGACCCCTAGGTTGGGAAGATCTCTTAGAGAAGGAAATGGTCCCTGCAGTATTCTTGCTTGGAGAATCCCATGGACAGAGGAGCTTGGTGGGCTACAGTACATGGGGCTGCAAAGTCAGATAGGACTGAGCAACTAACACTTTTGCTTTCAGTGGCTATGCATTTGAGTATTGAGAAGTATTGAGTTCACTAAAATTTTAAGTAAAAAGTACCTGGAGGAAAAAAAAAAAAAGTATCTGGAGAAAGAATGCCTGGTGATTTATATATCATTCACACATAAACTATGTTCGATAAGAGCTTGAGGATACACGTAATTAAAGATGTTTGTCATAAAAACAGGATTAGAAACCAAAAAAAAAAAAAAAAAGTAACAAAGGGAAGAAATAATCATGAGGGTTAGTCTGATCCTCAGAAGTCCAAAGCAAAAAAAAAAAAAAAAAGTATTAAAAGTTTTTGAATTTTCATTTATATAATTAATCAAATTCCACTACTGAGACCTTATTCTCTACGCTAAACCTGAGAGAAATTTTCAATATTTTTTCATATGAATTCATTATTAGAATAATGTCTTCATAAGTGGAAGATGATGAAGTCTTCAATGTTTTCAGAGGAAAATATACATTTTATGTGTGTCTTTATCATATGGGTCCTTGAAAAAACTTGAGCGTATCATTTTAAATTGTGCTTTATTTAAAAATTCATACTTGTGTAAGCATTTTCACAAAGCAATAAAAATAGAGGTTGGGGACCATAAAGATACAGATTTAAAACTAATTAAAACTGCATTTTGATGTTGGGTTCCTGGTTCATTTTGTATGGAAAAAACTGCATAACTGGAACACTTTCTACCTTGAAAAACAGCACAACAATAGTAGTCTGAAAATTTTTTCGTATAAAGTGAATTAAATACCTATTTAAAAAATAAAGATAAGTGTTCAAATAATAATTCTGGTATTTACCAACTACAAGACATTGAAATTGTACTTGAAATTTGAAATATCAAATTAATTTCTTCACTGTTAAAATATCAATAATAATTTTGAATTATTCTGAAAGATAAATGTTAAAAATTATTTGAAGTGCCAAATACAGACTAGGACCTCACATGTTGTCAATTACTCTTCTCTTTGTGAGCTAAAATAATACACCTTTCCATGTGGTATGTTAATTGAAGATCAGAGTTTATAAAACCTACAGCATAAAAGTTGGTAACTCTACTTATTTTTTCACAATATCAATTGTCTTAATTGATCTATTTAGAAGAACTGGAGAGGATAACAGAATTATATCCTCTAGTGAGAATTTAGAGTATAGATGGCATCTGCTTTTCAATGAAAAATCTTAGAACTTTAAATATTAGACCTTCAAGTAAGCAAGTCAATAAAAGTGAAAAAATATTCTAGAAAGTTAGGGATCTTTCTAGAAAATTAGAAAGCTTAACTTCTGTCTTGAATAAAAAAGTCACATGTTTCTTTAGGTCTGTTACAACAGTAAAAGAGTACCTGAATGAAATCTCACAGCATGGAACCACAGAGTGATTAGAAGACCAGGAGTTGGTTGAGAAGGATTAGAGGACAGCCAGGATTTAGGTCAGTTCAAAGCCTCAACAAATAAGAATACCATAGTCTAGTGACAATTGTATTCTAGGGACCGTGGATCGGAAATCTCTTTTGAGATTATATTAATATGACTAAGAACTCAAATTCTTTATCTTGGTTCACTCCAAAAATAATTAACACTGTTAACCTACAAGATTTAGAGAGTAGGGATCATAAATGCTCCAGGCCTACCAGAAATAGTAGCTTCCTATGGATAACTAGACAAGATGCACCAGTACACCTCAGTCTTAATGTTTAGTATCTAGACACATGAGACAACCACTGTAATGTTTAAATTGTTTTAGCATATTTTACTCTGAGTTAATCTTCCTAATATAATTTGACACCTACTTCAGTGTCTTTCTTTTTCATTATACTTTTCCTTTTGCATATTTATTTTAGAATTTGAGTACTTCAGAAATGTAGGAAAAAAGTATCTAATATATCGGTTAATGTTTTGATATTTCTTTTCAGTCTTTCAATTCTGTCTAGGTTATCTTGGTTTAGATTTTGACCTTTCAAATAATGTTATAATTGTTTTGTTATCACTTAGTCATTCTAAAATAATTTAAATGTAATTTTGGGGTTAGAGGAAATTTATCACAAATGTCATATTAAAAGGTGAATAATGACCCAATATAAGTGTACTATGATTATTTAACAATTCTCTTCGCATTAGACAAGAATGAAAAACTGTTTTAAAAGATCACTTCCAATATACAGATACCATGGAAAGTGATTGTATTATAAATTACCAAGAATCTTTTAAAATCTTCATTTCCTTGTTCCCAGATTCTATAAATTCATTTTAGACAGGTAAAGTTAAATGGGGAAAGCATTTCAGGCACAATGCAATTCAATAGAGTATTTGTTAACTGTTTCTTAAAAGGTACTCTAGCATTGCAAGAGTAATGAAAATTGTCTCCTCTATATTATCTGTTTTCGTTCCTCTCCACCTCCATTTGAAAACCTTAAAGCAGATTGGTGGTCTCTCTTTAAAAAATCTGCAAATAAATTTTTTTTTGCAGAAATTATCAAAGGGCTGTTAGGATACCTCATGTACACATTTATTTACTATAAGTAATTTCCAAATAGGAATCAGGTTTATAAGATGTTCCTAAAAACAGAAGGTTTTTGACCTGATTCACATCTGTCCTCCCAAAACTGCAGTACATTCAGATCTCAGATGACTGAAGTTCTGCTATCAGAATTTTATTCTCAAAGTCTTTTGGTATGTGTACCTACAGTCAATCAAGCTCCAATCTTAATACCAAGTAAACGTATATCCTGGCTTACCCAACACTTGCTACCCTTTTTGAAATGTATGCCTACAAAGTAGGGTGCAGCCTGAATTAAATGAGTGTCTTCCTTTCTATGGACAGAGGAGCTGGCTGGGCCATAGTCCATGAGGCCACAAAAGAGTCAGATAAGACTTGGAGTCTAAACAACAACAATCTCCTTTCTACAGTCAATAGATATGTAAATATTCTATTATTTTGAATGAATCGTCTCACTATTTTAAACTAGAGTTTTCATAGAAAGCAGTATAACTCATTGGCAAATGACTATCACAGAAATAGCTAGTCCTATACTGGAAACATAACTACTTTTTGAAAACCCTAAGTAAAAACCCATCTATTCAATCAACTTTTTTTCTCTAGGAATATTTTTTTTAATTTTATTTTATTTTTAAACTTTACAATATCGTATTGGTTTTGCCAAATATCGAAATGAATCTGCCACAGTTATACATGTTTTTTTTAATCTAGGTAGAATATCTTGAGAATGAAGAAGTGTTTTCAAAATTATACTCAGTTTTACTTAGTTGTTTTAAGGAAGAATATCATATACTAATATCTGCTCTTTATATTTTTTCAAATTAAAGTCATTTTTTCTACATTCTATAGCACACAACTCTGATCTTGTTCAGTTCAGTCTCTCAGTGATGTCCTACTCTTTGGAGCACCATGGATGGTAACACGCCAGGCTTCCCTGTCCTTCACCATCTCCCCAGAGCTTGCTCAAACTCATGCCTATTGAGTTCATGATGCCATCCAACAAGATTATAGAATACTATAGTGACTCTTTTTCTTTCAATACTTTAATGTTGTGGTTTCTTCATTATCTCAGGCTTGCAGTGAGTACTAACCTCTCTCTTATGAACATAAGGTACCTCTTTTCTGATTTTTAAGCAGTTTGTTGCTGAATCTTGGTGTGGTTTTCTTTCTGTTTCTCATTATTTTGGCTACTGAGATTCTTTTGTCTGTGTATTTATTGTTTTCATCAAGTTTAGAAAGTTTCTATCCATTATTTAAATATTATTTATGTTTTTCATTTTGTATTTATTTAAAATACATTTTATTTCAATGCATTTTGTCTTTACTACTGCTTTTTCTTTTTTGGACTCCAGTTATATGTATACCATATCACTTAAAGCTGTCTCACACATTAATGGTCTGTTCACTTTTTTTCATTCCTTTTCTCTTTGTTTTATTTTAAAGTGTTACTATTTCTCTGATTCCTTGTTCACTAATCTTTCCTTCTGCAGGGTCCAATTATTTTAATTCCACCCAAAGTATACTGGATAGATTCATATTAGATACACTTCATTACTAGGTCTTAGAATCTGTATTTTAAAAATATCTCTAAATGTAATTTTATACTTATAAATATAAATAAATATATTTATTTATAAATATATATCGCTAAATATAATTTTATGTATCTCAAATGACATGATTTTTTTCTCAACCTTCTGAACTATATTAAATACAGTCAGAATAACTTCTTAATGTCATGTCTAGTAATTCTATCAGTGTCCTGTTTGCTGCTTTAAAAATCTACTTTCTTTCTCTTTTGTTGTTTTATTAAAATATTATTAACAACTAAAAGGTGTGTCCATTTAGGTTATACAAGGTGAATTTTATAGGTGTGCAATGTGTTGATTTTATTCTCAGCCTTGTGTGAGCTCTGAAAATCATTCCCTCCAGTTCTCCTGGATGATCCTTTCCCAGGTCCCGCTTAGTTTCTTCATACACCTTCACTGATCAGTACTCAGCTGAAAGCAGAGCGGTGTCCCTTTAGAACCCTAGCTCTTTTTTCTGTAGCTTCCTCCTCTCTGGATTTGGACTTGAAAACTAGCTGCCTTGTTCTTCCTGGCCTCTCAATTCCATCCTCAAATCCTTTCCCGATGGGTTCCCTCTCCTTATCTTATTACCTGGAAAGTCATCATTCAGGGAAGTAAGTTGGGAAAATTAAAGGGTTCACTTCATTTGTTCCTCATGTCTCAGGGATCACTGTCCTATGTTGTTTGATGTTCAATATCTTAAAATTGATTTTTCACACTTATTTCTGTTTTATTTTTATTGCTTCAGGTAGAAGGGCAAAACATGGTCCCTGTTTCTTCTTGGTCAGAAGCAGAAATCTAATCCTCCCCACGTGTTTTCCCCACAGAAAACAAATCCTTTCAGTTCAGTCACTCAGTCATGTCCGACTCTTTGCAACCTCATGGACTGCAGCACACCAGGCTTCCCTGTCCAGTACCAACTCCCAGAGCTTGCTCAAACTCATGTCCATCAAGTTGGTGATGCTGACTTAATTAATGAAATATTAAACAAATATTTCAGTATATTCTAGAATGGGTGGCAATGGATTAAAGCTGAGAAAGAAAGGTAAATAGAGAGAGACAAAGAGGACAGAGATAGAGTGGAGAGACAGACAGCAAAGAGAGGAGGAAAGATTTGGGGGTATTTTATGCTAATATTCCTAAGAGCTGCCAAAGTGAAAGGACTAGACATGAAATAAAGTAACAGATGCTGCTCAATATAATTGAAATCACAAGTAAATTCAAAGGAGCTGAATTTAGAATCTAGCCAGAATAAAGATCAAATCTGACTATGTAGCCAAGACATGGAAGCAACCTAAGTATTCACTGACAGCTGAGTGGAGAAAGAGGTGATATACATACAGAAAGGAATATTACTCAGCTATTGAAAAGAATGGAATAATGACATGTGCAGCAACATGGATGGATGTATAGATTGTCATACAGAGTAAAGTAAGTCAGACAGAGAAGGACAAATACTGTATGATATCACTTTTATTCAGAATCTAGAAGAATTGATGCTTTTGAACTGTGGTGTTGGAGAAGACTCTTGAGAGTCCCTTGGACTGCAAGGACATCCAACCAGTCCATTCTAAAGGAGATCAGTCCTGGGTGTTCATTGGAGGGACTGATGTTGAAGCTGAAACTCCAATATTTTGGCCACCTGATGCAGAGAGCTGACTCATTTGAAAAGACCCTGATGCTGGGAAAGATTGAAGGTGGCTGGAGAAGTGGACGACAGAGGATGAAATGGTTGGATGGCATCACCGACACAATGGACGTGGGTTTGGGTGGACTCTGGGAGTTGGTGATGGATAGGAAGGCCTGGCATGCTGCGGTTCATGGGGTTGCAAAAAGTCGGACATGACTGAGTGACTGAACTGAACTCAAAAGTAGACATGAATTTATAAAACAGAAACAGTCTTACCGGCTTAGAGAATGAACTTATTATTACCAAGGGAGAAGGAAGGAGGGGGTTGAATAGATAGGGAGTTTGTGATGGACATGTACACACTGCTGTATATGAAAGGAATAACTAGCAAAGATATACTGTATAGCAAGGGAACTCTGCTCAGTGTTACTAACAACTTATATGGGAGAAGAATTTGAAGATTAATAGATACATAAACATATTACTGAATCACTTTGCTGTAAACTTAAAACTAACACAACATTTTTTATCAAGTACACTCTAAAATAAAATAAGTTGACTGACAGGTGGTCTTTCAGAAGTAGCAAGAAAGAATTTTATTATAAGTATAGTAAATAAGTTATCTGTATTTCATAGAAGAGAAAATCAAACTAGCATGTTTAAAAAATAGCCTAAGTTCACTCAGCTTGTGCAGACAAAAATCAAATTGGAATTCTATACTCCAAATCACAAGTGTTCTGTTCTTTTCCCTTTACTTCAACTCTGACCAATTGTAGAAAAATGAAGCCAATCATTTTATAGATATCTGTTGCAAACTTCTGCATAGACCATATCATCCACACCTAGGGCTCAACTGGCATCTCTGAGCAAAGGACTTTTTAATACACAGCTTGACTCCTGATTTCTCTCCTGGACTTCACTAATCTCTCTTCACCTGGAAGTCTAATCATCAACACAGTCAGCCAGTCATCCAACTTACATCATTAACTTTATGAAGTCATCATTACCTTTATGAAGTCATCATTCTTAAGCTTCTCCTCTTATTCAATCAATGGCTGCATCAGAGTTCTTCCCTTATACTAGTAGGATCATTGTTGATGACTATCCATACATGAAAGATCCTCAAACCAATACTGTAACCATGAAATTCCCATATTCGTCCTATCTTTTCATCTCATTGCTTTCTAAGTCTTCACTGCCTCTATGTACACTGTCTCCATGGTCCTCTAACTCATTTATCCCATTCTCAATTGATTCTCTATACTGTCGAAAGACAAGTCTTTCTAAACCTAACATCTTAGCCTGATCACATCACAAGAGTATGAGAAAATATTCACTGACCTGCTCTTTCTACAGTAAAAAGCCCAGTATGATAAGATTTTTGACAAACAGGCTTCATCAAACCATTTCACCTTCATCTCTTAAATGCATGCTCATATAAGTCCTGAGAGGATTTCTCTCTTCCCTTGCCTTTGATAATAAAAATTACTAGCAATTGGTTGCTGGTTTTTATTTTCTCATCTGATTGTCATAGGTTCATAATGTAGACATTGCAGTGTCCATCTTCCAAAGCACAGAGAGGTCACGTTCTTATATGGAAGAAACCATTAGCCTTGACTTCCAGTTTCCTTTTTTTATGATATTTAAAAAGAAATAAATAATGGTAACACCATCCTAATATTAAACATATTAAATATGTATTAAATGTATTAAAATAATGTATTAAATGTATTAAAATAACCAACTATGAAATACTAGTCACAGGAAAAATTTGGCTTAAAACTCAATATCCAAAAAACTAGGATCACGGCATTTGGTCCCATTAATTCATGGCAAGTAGATGGGGAAAAACTGGAAACTGACAGATTTTATTTTCTTCTGCTCCAAAATCACAATGGATAGTGACTGTAGCCATGAAATTAAAAGATTCTTACTTCTTGGAAGAAAAGTTATGACAAACCTAGACAGTATATTAAAAATCAGAGAAATTACTTTGCCGACAATGGTCTGTATGGTCAAAGATGTGTTTTTTTTTTTTTTCCCCAGTAGTCATGTACAAATATAAGAGTTGGACCATAAAGAAGGTTAAGCATCAAAAAATTGATGCTTTCAAATTGTGATGCTGGAGAAGATTCTTGAGAGTCCCTAGGACAGCAAGGAGACCAAACCAGTCAATCCTAAAGGAAATTAATACTGAATATTCATTGGAAGACCTGACGCTGAAGCTGAAGCTCTAATACTCTCACCACTTAATGTGATGAGCCAGCTCACTGGAAAAACCCTAATGCTGGGAAAGACTGAGGGCAGGAGGAGAAGGGGACGTCAGATGATGAGATGGTTGGATGGCATCACCAACTCAATGGATGAGTTTGAGCAAATTTCAGGATATAGTGAAGGACAGGGAAGCATGGTGTACTGCAGCCCATGGGGTCTCAAAGTGTAGGATATGACTTAGCAACTGAAAGACAAGTCATAGGCAATAAAATAACAGCAATCCACCATTATCTAGTATGTGTACTATGGAAGTTTATTAAAATCAGGCAGACCAACCAACAATACTAACACCTATAATGGTATCAGAAGACTTAAGAGGTCTTCACAAAGTGAAGTTATAATCATAGGCTTATAGATATTTGGTGAAGTCAGTTTCAGAAAAGTACTTAATTGGAGATAATAAATCCAAGGCCAGATAACAGAAAATTTTAAAAGGAATGCAAACTTTACTTTAGGAAGTCTCCATAAAGAAATAGAGTTTTAGGGGTTTGATTAAGTTCTACTTTCTCATCCATAGATCAGATTCTCTCTGACCCTGTGAAAACAGTGAAAGTCTAATCTTTGAAGGAAGCCAGATGAGTGAATATGACAAGTTGGAATTAATCATTACCTTTTGCCTCATCACAGTGTTAGCTTTTATTTATATATACTCATGATTCCTCCATTCTTTCACCTTTATATTATTGCTCCAATAGTCATAAATCATTGCTTTCAAGTATTATTATCAGATAATTATTGATCTGCCCATTGACTCCAATCTAACTACCTGAGGTTGTTGCTCTTTGGACAAACTAGAAAAATCTTTGTTATAATTTGCTAACATGTCCTAAAATTAATCCCAGTACATCTTCTATCTCTTTCTTCTATACTAATTGGCAGTCCTCAAATTGAACCAAGACAAAAAAAAAAAAAAAACTACAGATATTATTAATGATTCCATGACAAAAAAACAAATACGTTCTGTACATTTAGCTACCTGCTCCAAAGAGGAATTACAAATGCTATGAAAATTTCTAAGTATACATTTTAGTTCTTTGTATATTGTGGTTTATATAATAAGATATTTCACATATTTCAATATTTTACACCCATTTAATAGGCTTTCATTATCGTAACATCTATAGCACAGATTTCATGTCCTTTTTTTTTTTTTCTAAGTGCTAATGAGTCCATTTATACCATTGGATTTAAGGAACCAGGTGTCTGGAATAACAGGCTTAAACAGAGTACTAATAGTTTTTGAATATTCATTGGAAGAACTGATGTTGAAGCTGAAGCTCCAATACTTTGGCCACCTGATGCGAAGAGTAGACTCATTAGAAAAGACCCTGATGCTGGGAAAGATTGAAGGCAGGAGGAGAAGGAAACGACAGAGGATGAGATGGTTGGATGGCATCACTGACTCAATGGACATGAGTTTGAGCAAGCTCAGGAGATAGTGAAGGACAGGGGAGCCTGGTGTGCAGCAGTCCATAGGGTCACAATACTCAGACACTAGTGGACAACTGAACAACAATAGCAACAACTAGTAGTTTCACTGAAACACCTTTTATCTTCTTGTGAATTTACCAAAAAAAAAAAAAAGTCAGCATCTGAAGACTAACAACATGCCACTAAACTCTCTGATATTTTTTTTTTCTTGACTGGAACTCATCCACTCTACTTCTATTCAGGATATATTTCTGCAGATATTTTATATCTGTATATAGATGTTCACATTACACACACACAACATATCTGCATACAGAAACACATTCACACATTTAAAACACAGCCACACATTTAGAGAATATGTAATTATTTCTATTCCATTTAGTTATGTTAAAAAAGAGTTCATACTAATTCGCTAATGCTGCCATAACAAAACATCAGGGACTAGGTGGCTTAAACAACAGAAATTTATCAGGTCATAGTTTTGTAAGCTAGAAGTCCATCATTAGGATGTTAGCAGGTTTAAAGTCTTCTGAGGCCTCTGCTTGGCTTCTAGAGCATCACCTTCTCACTATGTGCATTCAAATTTTCTTTTCTTATAATGACACAAATCAGATTGTATACGGGCCTACAATAACAGCCTCGTTTCAATTTAACCACATTTTAAAGGTCATATCTTCAAATATAGATGCATTCTGAGGTACTAGGTATGTGTGGGAGTAGCGAATGGGGGGCTAGGCCTTCAACATGAGAGTTTTGAAAGGACACAATTCAGCATTACACAGAGGCTAATAATAAATTAGCTAAAAATCTAGTAATTACATTCGCATATTGTTGTTATATCAGTTGTTGTTGTTCAGTTGCTCAGTCGTGTTCAACTCTTTGCAACCCCATGGACTGCAGCACACTATTGAGTAATGCCATCCATTGAGTCAGTGTTGCCATCCAACCATCTCATCCGTTGTCATCCCCTTCTCCTTCTGCCTTCAATCTTTCCCCGCATCAGGGTCTTTCCTAATGAGTTGGCTCTTCTCATCGGGTGGCCAAAGTATTGGAGCTTCAGCTTCAGCATCAGCCCTTCCAATGAATATTCAGGATTATTGGTTTGATCTCCTTGCAGTCCAAGAGACTCTCAAGAGTCTTCTCTACACCACAGTTCAAAAGCATCAAGTCTTCAGTGCTCAGCCTTCTTTATATCCAACTCTTCACGTCCATTTGTATATTACATGTACCTAATTTTGAATACTCACCAATATACAAATTTAATTTTTAAGTTATATTTACACTGAAGTAGCACTTCACACTGATCAGAATGGTCATCATCAGTATGTCTACAAATAATAAATGCTGGAGAAGGTGTGGAGAAAAGTGAACTCTCCTATATTGTTTGTGAGGAGGCAGATTGGTACAACCACAATGGAGACCAGTATGGAAGTTCTTTAAAAAACTAATGATAGAGTTGCCATAGAATATTGAAATCTACTCCTGGGCATATATACAGAGAAATTGCTAATTCAAAAAGATACATGCACCCCAATGTTCATAACAGCAATATTTGCAATAGGCAAGACATGGAAGCATCCTAAGTGTCCACTGACATATGAATGAATAAAGAAGACATGGAATACATATACAGTGTAATGTTACTCAACTATAAAAAGGATAAAACAATGTCATTTGCAGCAACATGGTTGGACCTAGAAATAATTCTACTAAGTGAAGTAAATTAGAGAAAGACAAATAGATGATACCATCAATTTGTGGAGTCTACAAAAAATGATAAAAATGAGTTTATTTACAAAATAGACTCACAGATATGGAAAACAAGCTTATCATTACCAAAAAACAAAGGAGGACGATGGATAAATTGAGAATTTGAGACTAATTGATTGCTGTTGTTGTTTAGTTACTAAGTTGTGTCTGACTCTTTTGCAGCCCCATAGACTATATAGCCCCCCAGGCTCCTCTGTCTGTAGGATTTCCCTGGCAATAATACTGGAGTGAGTTGCCATTTCCTTTTCTAGGGGATCTTCTCAACCCAGTGATAGAACCTGTGCCTCCTGCATTGTCAGGCAAATTCTTCACCACTGAGCCACCAGAGAAGCCTGAGGTTAATAGATACCCAATTACCTAATACTACATACAAAACAGATAAATAACAAGAACCTACTATAAACATGGGGAAATATATTCAATATCTTATCATAACCTACTTTGGAAAAGAATCTGACAAAGAATACATGCACACACATAACTGAATTATTTTGTTATAGACTTGAAACAATATTAATCAATATATTTCAATTTTTAAAAATTTTAGAAATAAATAAAAATAACACTAAAAAACAAAAATAATTATATTTAACCCTATAACCTCAGATAAAAATTAAAATTTGTCATCATGAGACTATTTTTTAAGATCAGATAAATTTATGTATGATAATTGATATTACTTAGACTTTCAGTGATTAGTCAAAGAAGAGACTTAGAAAATTGCACATCACATTTAAAAATGAGTGTATACCCCAACTATCTCCTGATATATAGATAGAGCACTAAATATCCCTTAATATTTACAGATATTATGTGCTACCAGAGACTGAAAGAGCACAAAGAGAGTTCCTAACCAGCAATTTTTTCACAGCCACTTTCACTTCTCTGTTCCGTAAACTATAAATGATAGGATTCAACATGGGGGTTAAGCCAGCATATACCAAGGCTATAAATTTATCTATTTCCTGTGAATCCATAGTTGAAGGCTCAGGTACATGGAGAGAGCTGTCCCATAGAATAAAATCACTACACCAGGTGGGCTGCACATGTTGAAAAAGCTTTGCTTCGGCTATCCAATGAGCTGATTCTTAGGACGCTAGAGAGGATGGATGAATAAGAAATACAAATGAGGAGCATTGGCATAGGAAGAAGAAGTACACTGATCACCAGCATAATTAACTGCACCTTGGAAGTGTCTACACAAGCCAGTTTCAGGACGGCCAGAATCTCACAAATGAAATGATTGATGACACCACTTCCACACAGTGACAGCTGCAACACAGACACAGTTTCCACCAGGGCAGTGAAGGAGCCTGTCACCCACGAGCCAACGGCAATCTGAACACAAATCTTCTTGTTCATGATGATGGGGTATCTCAGGGGGTTGCAGATGGCTACATATCGGTCATACGCCATCACAGACAGGAGCACACACTCAGTGGAGCCCATGGCCAGAGAGAAGTACATCTGAGCAGCACACGCTGAAAATGAGATAGTGTTTTTCCCTGAAATAAAATTTGCCCAGAATTGGAGTCAGGGCAGAAGTATACCAGATGTCCAGACATGACAGGTTGCTGAGGAAGAAGTACATGGGTGTGTGTAGGTGAGAATCCAGGACACTAACCGAGATCAGAATACTATTACCCAGGAAGGTGATCAAGTACACCAGTAAGCACAACACAAATATGGTGATTTCAACTTTGGGATAGTGAGTAAATCCCAGAAAAATAAAATTAGAAATGACTGTTGCATTTGTCTTGTCCATTTTATTCTTCTTTGTTCATCTGGAATAGTGAATAAAAGTACACATGGCCTATATTTAAAATTTACACTCTACCAACTTTTCAAGGAGTTTTTGTTGGAGGAACTTTAAAGGGAGCATTGCCTTCCAATATTACTAGCAATATTCACTCATTCATCCAACATGTACTGAATACACTCTAAGGCAATGAGAATCTAGAGTGAGGTTATACAAGTTCTTCTCTCAGGCAAATCAAAATCAAATAAAAGACACATTCAAGTAAATTAAAAGTTACAATAACATGATATACATATGCCCCAAGATACTAGGCAAACACAGAGATAAATGCTAACCTATGTCAGGGGTATTGCTTTGTAAGATATTTTGAGATTTGTTTTAATCAAAATATAAACTGGCCTCAGTCAAGTTAAAGATCAGAAGAAGTTTCTGGGCAAAGAAACAGTTTTTTTGTGGTTGTAAAAGTTGAAACAGGAAAGGTTTTAGTTGCACCCCAAAAAGTTTCAAATTATGTGGGAAAAAAAAAAAACAGATGGAAATGCCACACACTAAGGAATATAAACAGGAGATCAACAAGAGTCCACTCACTCTAACACTATATGATATCTGTCTTCAAGAAGGCATTTTTGACCATGGAATAATCTTGAACCCATCCTTTATTACAAAGGCAAGCAATTCATAATGTAAAGCTAAATATTTACAATATATCTCACAACTGATCACATATGGAAGTATGTTTGAAAACCACTGTCTTTCAAAATAGAGTTCAAACAAATTCAGTCACAAATTACACAAGCCTCACATTCTCATCGTTGCCTAATTCTCTGATCTCATCTTCCAACTCTACTTCTACCTTCTGGTCTAAAACAACCACTCTGTGGAACCACATTCTTAGCATGCAAATTTATTTTTTATATATTTTAATATGCAGTTATCTACCTGAAGTACCTTTCCTTCCCGGCTCTAATCTTAACTTTCTTGAATATTTCAATTAGTTATCAAAACTGTATGCCATAAATCATAAGTACAGCTTCATTCTTTGTACACAGTTACGTTGTTCAAGTATATCACACTGACTATACCCAGATATGCACATCCCTATTGCCGCTGCATTGGACGCTGGGCTTGTGAAGAGATTGTTCCTCACAATACTAGCAAAGTAATGTCATGTTTAAGATTTTTAATTACACATGGCTGCTTGAACATGGCAAGTTTTTGATATGTGTTAAGATAAATGCATTTTCACTTTGGTTCTCTGTGTCAACATAAAAGCCTGAAGACCTCTGAACTTGTTATATACATCTGCAAATTTCTCTGATCATTTCTCTGATCTTAAAGAAACCAGTTGAATCAAGAAACAAAATGATTAGCTCTTAGTTTTGAGTATTTGATATATGGTGAGATGTGAAAAAGACAATGATCACTTGTGCTCTTAGACAAGGAAGAAATACTTTCCAAAAGGTCATCTTCTGTAAGGATTAGAGCACTGTCCTCAGAGTGTGAGATTTTAAGCTCTGAAATCAACCATGCTATTTACTGGCATGCAAAATTTAGCAAATCACTTGACCTCTTTGAAACCTGATTTTACCGGCTCTCTGGTGGCTCAGCAGTAAAGAATCTGCAACAGATGCAAGAGACACAAGTTTGATTCATGGGAGAAGAAAGCCTGGAGGAGTGTATGGCAACTCCCACCAGTATTCTTGTCAAGAAAATGCCATGGACAGAGGAGCCTCATGGGCTACAATCCATGGGGTCACAAAGAGTTGGACACAACTGAAGGGTAATAGCTTCTATCTTGTGCAGATTAAATGATTTAGATTAACTTGCTTTAAATTCTCCCTCCATAACCTCAAAACCATGATCGCTTTAATGTTTCACAGGATCACAATAGTGGTTTATGATTTCATGTTCTCCCTGCTTTCCTGAAGCATAATTGCCTCTGTGCTGCTACAGTGCTAGCCCACATTGACTCAGATTTTTAAAACATAGCAAATTTTTCAAAATTTATTAAAATTTCAACCTCCAAGCCATGTATGAAAATGAAACACTTTACCAATTATTTCCAGAAAGGCAAAAGTTAGGCATGCCTGGTCTCTAACATCCCCTTTGATCAGCAAATACCTCCACTCCACTGAGGGTTTCTACATTGGGTTTTCCCCACCCAGCACTCAGTTTTCTTTTTCTGGCTCTGGGCCCTCGTGTTCCTTCTCCCTTCACCTGCTCTTCTGTCTACTTTTAGAAACAAACCATGAAGTCTTCACCTTTTCTCATCCAGATGGAGTCCCACTCATTCCCTCATTCTTATCTGAGATCTTTGTCAGGGTCTCACCTACTCCAAGTCATTTTATATTTTCTCTTTCTCTAAAATGATTTCTGATTACAATGTTAAGATAATTAAACTTGTTTCAACAAATTCCTCTCTTTCTTTCTAAATGTCAGAGCCAGAATAGACTCCAAACTCCTAACCCAACCTTCTCATTTTAAAATTGACACATAATTCAGGGAACTATAATATATGTAAATCCTATAATAAACCATAATGAAAAAGAATATGTGGATATATTTGACTGAATCACTTTGCCATACACTAGACACTGACATATATTGCAAATCAACTATATATCAATAAAAAATTTTAAATGCAAAAAAATAGATGACATATACTTGAGGGAGTTCAATGACTTGTCTGGGCATATGAGAAACTCTGGAACACACATAGTCAAAAGTTTTATCCCACCTTCAAAACTCATTTTCATCTCAATATTTTTCCTACCAACTAGTGTTTCTTCTTAAAGTAAATATCTTTATTCTGGTTTCCTGGCAGAGCTAAGACATAGCTAAGGCATAGCTAATAAAATAGCTAATAGGTAAGAGGCGAGTCGGCGGCGCTCCTGTCAGGGGGGCAGCAGGTCCGGAGCGGCCGGTCCTCCCCTTCCCCCGACCCCAGCCCTAGCCGCAGTGGAGCCGGAGCGCGCGGGTGCGCCCCACTACCGCCGTAAGAAAGAAAAATAAATAAATAAAATAGCTAATAAATTTTGTAAATCTGAGATTACAGAAGGAGATGGCTAATGTCTGTTCCCATTTACCTCAGCACATGAAATGCACATCTTCACTTTTGGTTAGAGTGTGCTTCAATATTTAAAAGTGATCTTCAGCAAAGTCATTCTTGAGACTCTAGTGTAGTGCTCCAAAGAGTAAAGGAGTCTAAAATTGCAATTTTGATAGTATTCTATGAAAACTATATTAAAGTGGGTTGTGCAGAGGTATTTTTACTCAGAAGATTATACTAGAAAAGGACATGGATGTTCCTAGTTTGCAAAAAATCAACCCAAATCTTGCCTGACTCACTGTGTCACATACACAGCTCATGTTAATTAAAAACTGTTTAATAATTTCTTAAGAGAAATAATGATCTGAAGATTTGTTCTGCCCAAATCACCCCCTATGATTTTCTCCAAAAATCTTCCAAAGGGCAATCCCTAGAACTTCAGTTCTAAAGTCTCCTACTGCTTTTAGGGACCTACCACCTCCATTAACAATTTAACTTTGTTATTCTGAAAACTAAAGAAGTTAAGAAAGTTTCCATTTCTCCTTGGGGGTGAAATTCTCCAAGTTCAATTAAGAAATTTAGGGCAAAAAAAAAAAAAAATAGTAAAATTTTTGTAATTATTTCAGGCACTTGGCTAAGTAAAAGGCCTGATTCTTGAGAAATATCTGTGCAAACAGAACTAGAGGGCACTATTTGCCTATTCCATCCCTCTGCAGATGGCCCTTGAACTATATAGCAAACATTCCAATTAATAGAACTGTAGAGATGCCATCCCAAGTAGCGTCTGAGCTTGTAATGTGACCCATTCATTTTCAGCAATCTCTACAATTATCTCAGTTATCAGAGTAATAGAAGATAAAACATTCTTATTCCACTTTTAAATGGCCACAAGGTGAGATTTGGGCTCTAGATTGTTTTCTTGTTTTGCTCTACTTCTCTATTTGCTCTACTTGCTTCTACTTCTTTGTGGAAAAATGTCTGTTATTTACTTTGACTATATTTATTTTTATTATTGGTTTTCTAAAATTTTACAAAGAGATTCTTAAATGTGGCTTTCTTTTTATTTATCCTTCTTAACATTATAGCTCTTCTTGAGTTTAAGGCTTGATGTCTTTCATAAGTTTGAAAAAATCATTCAGTATTAGCTAATTTCTTTTCTACCCCATTTCCCCTTTTTTCTCTCCCCCTCAGTGTTCAGCTATATATACTACTCTTTTCCAACATGACCCATATAAGCTCTTACACTCCTTTCTGTATTTTCCATTCTTTTTTTCTCTATACATCAGTCTGGATATTTCTACTGATTAATCTTTCAATTTGCTAAGCCTTTCTTCAATTGTGTCTAAGTTGTGGTAAATCCATCTCTAGTTTCTCATTCTGGCTGTATTTTTCAGCTCCATAATATCTACTTGACCTTTTAATATAACATCGAATGCTCTAGTGAACTCATCATCTTGTAATGTATGTAAAGGTACATGTTAACACTGGTTATTTTCAAATAGGTCTGGTAACTTCTATATTTGGATCATCCTGAGAGACTTTCAATCATCTGTTTTCATCTTTTGATCTTATATCTTACCAGTTATCATACATAAAATACATATAATCTCTGGATGATGTTTTATTTATACAAAGAGAATTTCCTTTATCCTTTGATATAAGCCTAGATTGAGAAAGACTGCTTTAATCCAAAGAGTCACTGAGACAAGGTAGAGATGGATTTCAGATTTTGTAGAACTTGGCCAAAAATCTGTTTCATCTCCTATTTTAGATTTATCCCTCTAGGTTCCAAACTGAGAACCTGGAGTTTGTACAAGGGAGATTTCCCTTTCAAGAGTCAATGGACTTCAATTTTTATCTCATACCCACTGTGGGACTGATCAAACCTAACTTAACATATTTAACCTCCTTTTGCTCAATTTCTAGCACTCTTACTCTGGGCAGCTTAAAAATTAGCAAGTGCTTCATGTGGTAAATGAATTATATCTGTTGAGATCATTTAACTTCCTTAATTCAGAAACTTGGCATCCCTTCAGTTCAGAATAGAATGTCTTGGTAGGTTTAACTCTCTCTCTATAACCTTAGCTCCTCATATCCTGACTCATTCAGAAGCAATCTAATTTGTTTAAAAAAATTATGCTTCTCTAGGTTTGTCATAACTTTTCTTCCAAGGAGCAGGCACCTTTTAATTTCATGGCTGCAGTCACCATCTGCAATGATTTTGGAGCCCAAGAAAATGAAATCCATCACTGTTTCTACTTTTTTCCCATCTCTTTGCCATGAAGTGATGGGACCAGATGCCATGATCTTCATTTTTGAATACTGAGTTTTAAGCCAGCTTTTTCACTCTCCTCTTTCACCTTCATCAGGAAGCTCTTTAGTTTATCTTTGCTTTCTGCCAATAAAGTGGTAACCTCTGCACATCTAAGGTTGTTGATATTTCTACCAGCAATCTTGCTTCCAGCTTTTGATTCATCCAGCCCAGCATTTAACATGATGTACTCTGCATATCCATCCCCATGGAAAAGAAATGCAGAAAAGCAAAATGGCTGTCTGGGGAGGCCTTACAAATAGCTGTGAAAAGAAGAGAAGTGAAAAGCAAAGGAGAAAAGGGAAAATATAAGCATCTGAATGCAGAGTTTCAAAGAATAGCAAGAAGAGATAAGAAAGCCTTCCTCAGTGATCAATGCAAATAAATAGAGGGAAACAACAGAATGGAAAGACTAGAGATCTCTTCAAGAAAATTAGAGCTACCAAGGGAAAATTTTATGCAAAGATGGGCTCGATAAAGGACAGAAATGGTATGAACCTAACAGAAGCAGAAGATATTAAGAAGAGGTGGCAAGAATACACAGAAGAACTGTACAAAAAAGATCTTCATGACCCAGATAATCACAATGGTGTGATCACTGACCTAGAGCCAGACATCATGGAATGTGAAGTTAAGT
>NW_011494755.1:1100901-1101214 GCF_000754665.1 Bison bison bison
GTGAAGTTAAGTGGGCCTTAGAAAACATCACTATGAACAAAGCTAGTGGAGGTGATGGAATTCCAGTTGAGCTACTCCAAATCCTGAAAGATGATGCTGTGAAAGTGCTGCACTCAATATGCCAGCAAATTGGAAAATTCAGCAGTGGCCACAGGACTGGAAAAGGTCAATTTTCATTCCAATCCCAAAGGAAGGCAATGCCAAAGAATGCTCAAACTATCGCACAATTGCATTCATCACACATGCTAGTAAAGTAATGCTCAAAATTCTCCAAGCCAGGCTTCAGCAATACATGAACCATGAACTTCCTGAT
>NW_011494755.1:1101515-1101953 GCF_000754665.1 Bison bison bison
ACTGAAACTCCAGTACTTTGGCCACCTCATGTGAAGAGTTGACTCATTGGAAAAGACTCTGATGCTAGGAGGGATTCAGAGCAGGAGGAGAAGAGGACGCCAGAGGATGAAATTTTTGGATGGCATCACTGACTCGATGGACTTGAGTCTGAGTGAACTCTGAGAGTTTGCGATGGACAGGGAGGCGTGGTGTGCTGCGATTTATGGGGTCGGAAAGAGTCGGACATGACTGAGCGACTGAACTGAACTTATTTAAACTCTGCATATGAGTTAAATAAGCAGGATGACAATATACAGTCTTTGCTATTGCAAATAGTCCCACTATGTACATTGGGGTGCACATATCTTTTTTTTTTTTAATTAATTTTATTCTATTCTCAAACTTTACATAATTGTATTAGTTCTGCCAAACATCAAAATGAATCCACCACGGGTATA
>NW_011494755.1:1102053-1102593 GCF_000754665.1 Bison bison bison
TTGACTGTGTGGATCACCATAAACTGTGGAAAATTCTGAAAGAGATGGGAATACCAGACCACCTGACCTATATGCAGGTCAGGAAGTAACAGTTAGAACTGGACGTGGAACAACAGGCTGGTTCCAAACAGGAAAAGGAGGAAGTCAAGGCTGTATATTGTCACCCTGCTTATTTAACTTCTAAGCAGAGTACATCATGAGAAACACTGGACTGGGAGAAACACAAGCTGGAATCAAGATTGCCAGGAGAAAGATCAATAACCTCAGATATGCAGATGACACCACCCTTATGGCAGAAAGTGAAGAGGAACTAAAAAGCCTCTTGATGAAAGTGAAAGTGGAGAGTGAAAAAGTTGGCTTAAAGCTCAACATTCAGAAACTATTTTCATGGCATCCGGTCCCATCACTTCATAGGAAATACATGGGGAAACAGTGGAAACAGTGTCAGACATTATTTTTGGGGCTCCAAAATCACTGCAGATGGCGACTGCAGCCATGAAATTAAAAGACGCTTACTCCTTGGAAGGAAAGTTATGACCA
>NW_011494755.1:1102693-1119854 GCF_000754665.1 Bison bison bison
CCCAGTGCACCAGCCCCAAGCATCCAGTATCGTGCATTGAACCTGGACTGGCATCTTGTTTCATACATGATATTTTACATGTTTCAATGCCAGTCTCCCAAATCTTCCCACCCTCTCCCTCTCCCACAGAGTCCATAAGACTGTTCTATACGTCAGTGTCTCTTTTGCTGTCTCGTATACAGGGTTATCGTTACCATCCTCTTACACTGTTGGTGGGAATGCAAACTAGTACAGCCACTATGGAGAACAGTGTGGAGATTCCTTAAAAAACTGGAAATAGAACTGCCTTATGATCCAGCAATCCCACTGCTGGGCATACACACTGAGGAAACCAGAAGGGAAAGAGACACATGTACCCCAATGTTCATCGCAGCACTGTTTATAATAGCCAGGACATGGAAGCAACCTAGATGTCCATCAGCAGATGAATGGATAGGAAAGCTATGGTACATATACACAATGGAGTATTACTCAGCCATTAAAAAGAATACACATATCTTTTTAAATTAGGGTTTTCTGGATGTATATCCAGGAGTAGAATTGCTAGGTCATATAGTAGTTCTATTTTTAGTTTTTTGAGAAATTTCCATATTGTCTTCCACAGTTGCTACACAAATTTATATTCCCACTAACAGTGTACAAGGGTTCCCTTTTCTCTACATTCTCATCAACATTGTTATTTATCTTCTTTTTGATGGTAGCCATTCTGACATGTGGGAGGTGATATCTCATTATGATTTTGATTTGAATTTCCCTCATAATTACCTATGTTGAGTATCTCTTCATGTACCTGTTAGCCATCTGCATTTCCTCTCTTAAAGAATATCTATTCAGTTCTTCTGCTCATTTTTAAATTAGGTTGTTTTCTTTTTAGAGGTTGAGCTGTATGATTCATTTATATATATTGGATGTTAATCCTTTATCAGTCATATGATTTACAAATATCTTCCCCTATTCACTAAGTGGTCTTTTCATTTTGCTGATGGTTTCCTTTACCATGCACTAGCCTTTACATTTAAGTAGGCTCCTTTTTTTAATTTCTGCTTTTATTTCCTTTACTTTAAGATACACATCCAAAAAAATTATTGCTGCAATTTATGTCAAAGAGTGTTCTGCCTATGTTTTCCTCTAGGATTTTTGTGGTATCTGGCCTTAAACTTAGATAAAAGATTTGCCTTTTGCAGCAATATGGATGGTCTCAGAGGGCATTATGCTAAGTGAAACAAGTCAGACCAAGAAAGAAAAGTGATATGATATTACTTATACATAGAACCTAAAAAATACAACAAACTAGTGAATGTAACAGAAAAGAAGAAGACTCACAGATCTAGATCTTCCCTCTACCTTGAGGTTGGGAAAGATTGAGGATGGAAGGAAAATGGGGTGACAGACGATGAGATGGTTGGATGGAATCACCAGCTCAGTGGACATGAGTTTGATCAAACTCCAGGAGATAGTGAAGGACAAGGAAGCCTGACATGCTGCAGTTCATGCGGTCACAAACAGTTGGATGTGACTTCTCAACTGAACAACAAATAGAACAAATGAGGGCTTACCAGTGGTATTAAGTGGGGTAGGATATATGGGCAGGGAAGTGGGAGATAGAAACTACTGAGTATAACATAGGCTAGAAATATGTATTTACAACATGGAAAATATAGCCAATATTTAGTAATAACTAAATATTATATAACCTTTTGAATTGCATTTTTAAATATTTTAATTATTTTTTAAAGTGATTTTCTGATTAAAAACTAACATTTTCAGTGGGAAAACAAAGTTTCTTTGTTTTGGACTCATATTTTTTACTTGTTATTTAATGCTTACATATCATTTTAGATGAGTTGGTTATCAATCCCTCTATAATGAAGAAAATAACACTTTTTAAATAAACAGATGATACAGTATTAGTATCCTAATGAGGAGCTTCCAGAAATAATGTCTATTCTAATGAATTACTGCCTGAATGTTCATAGATCCATACAAAGTTACTATTATGGATAGGCATTACATAATTTTCAGTGACAACTCAAAATCTAACTTGTAGCATGTTTTCCTAGTGGACTATCTCCAAATTTGATGAATGACCTTCCCAATTAACTTGAAGAGTCCCTGGGAGTATCTCACATGTGGTGAATATATGTCCACCTCTTCCCCCTCAGAATACTGCTATCACACTGTTATGATCTGCTAATCCTATCACTCCCCTGGAATCTGATTCTTCAGTTCAATTCATTTCAGTTCAATTGCTCAGTGTGTCCGACTCTTTGTGACCCCATGAATCGCAGCACGCCAGGCCTCCCTGTCCATCACCAACTCCCGGAGTTCACTCAGACTCACGTCCATCGAGTCAGTGATGCCATCCAGCCATCTCATCCTCTGTCGTCCCCTTTTCCTCCTGCCCCCAATCCCTCCCAGCATCAGAGTCTTTTCCAATGAGTCAACTCTTCCTCAAATTTTCACTTAGAAAGAAGTCCAGAGCCAGCTATAGCTCAGGGAACAAAGGCAAAATAATCCACACATGGCATAAAACAAACTGGAAAAAGAACCACATCAACATTGATGACACTGAAGAACAGGCTCAAATGACTAGCAATGCAGCCTAAATAGTGATCAGGAATAAGAAATGATTAGCCACAACCAGAAGTTTCTAAAAACAACTATTCCCTCACACTTCTGTATTCTATCTCCCTCTGAATGCCACATTTTTTGTCCTAATAAAGTCAAATAAAATTCAAAAATTGCTAGTCTCTGTTCCCAAAGAAAGACCAATCTTCCATATGGTGTTTCCACTTTCTGGGAGGGTGCATAATGACCAACATTGAATCCAACTATGGAGAAAACCTGAAAACCAGGGAAAAAACTGTGATCTTATTTTTCAAAAAAAAAAAAAATCTTTGGGGGCAGCTTCTCATTGACCATCATGATGAAAGAAGTAAATGTAAAAGAATAACAAAAAATAATATATATATAAACTTTTCAGAAAAGAAACTCACAAGAACTCATTTTATTCCCTGTACAGATTCAGAAAGCACACCATTCCAAGAGGAAGTCAGTTAGGTCTTTTTTTTTTTTTTCCTTTTTTTTTAGTTATATGTAGAATCTGGGAATGATTAACTGATGGTTATCTCAAATTTCTTAAAGAACATACTCAAAAAATTACTAATAGAGTTAAAACAACGTTTCAAGGAGATAGAGATAGAAATAGAAAGGACTCAAGAGAAATAAACTCAATTTCTCTCTTTGTGTTATGGTAGTCTGTATAATGTTCCTCACTGCCTCATTTGTGAAATATAAGGGGAGAAATTTATGCCTTCCTTATAGTGAAAATAAATACAAGATTAAAAAAAATTAAAGGATAAGATAGAAAAACAAGAAGATTTTAAAATCTAAATAAAAATGAACAATTAAGTATTATGGGATTTTTGTTAGCATTAGAAAGCTAAAGCAATCAAAGAGAAATAAAACCAAGTTACTTAGTCCTCAAATTTTTTTTAATTCTAAAATAAACATAATCAAACTAAATAAAATTTAAAATTCAGAGGCTAATATGATAGCAGTTACAGAGAAAAGAGATATAATTTTAAAATAAACATTAAAGTCTAAGATGAAAATCTGAAGTGTGCAACTCAGATCAAGAAGAAATAGGGACTTCCTTTCTGGTCCAATGGGTGGGAATCTGACTTGCAGTGAAAGGGACATGGGTTCAATCTCTGGTTGGGGAACTAAAATCCCACATACCTGGGACAACCAAGCCCAGTAAGCCTGAGTGCTACAACTATTGAGACCGTGAGCTCTGGAGTCCACATGCCATAACTAGAAAGTTCATGTGCTGCAATATCCCACATGCTGCAACTAAGATCCAACAGAGCCAAATAAATAAATATTTTAAATAAAAGGAAGAAATAAAATGACAAAGGGGATTTTTTTCAAGATTGAAGGTTACAAACAGAGGAAAGAAATATAAACCCCAGATAAAAATCAAATGTAAAAACCATCTAAAAGATAGATTCACATTTCTTAATAACAGATTCCTCTTGGATTGGCAGTACATTAAATATTTCATGGATAGAGAGCCTATAGAACAGAGAAAAATATATAGCTCTATTTTTAACAGTGGGTAATTTGACTCAGAAGTTATTTATATTTACAGCTTTAAATATCAGTTATTTGGTTGTAAGACTAAAGCAGTTAGATCCCATGTATCAGAAGGTATATATATTAAAAAAAAAAAACTGCCAAAGTAGATATGTTGAAAGTATAATTTATATGTTGAAAATATATGAAAGTATACTATATATGTTGAAAGAATAATTTAATGCCTCCTAGTTGGAGGAGGCAATGGCAACCCATTCCAGTACTCTTGCCTGGAAAATCCTATGGACAGAGGAGCCTGGTAGGCTGCAGTCCATGGGGTCACAAAGAGTCGGACATCACTGAGCAACTTCACTTTCCCTTTTCACTTTCATACATTGGAGAAGGAAATGGCAACCCACTCCAGTGTTCTTCCCTGGAGAATCCCAGGGGCGGTGGAGCCTGGTGGGCTGCCGTCTATGGGGTCGCACAGAGTTGGACACGACTGAAGCGACTTAGCAGCAGCAGCAGCAGTTGGATATGACAGGCTTCCAGGTGGCTCAGTGGTAAAGAATCCGTCTGCCAGTGCAGGAGATGAGGGTTTGATCCCCGGATCAGGAAGATCCCCTGGAGAAGAAAATGGCAACCCATTCATATTCTTGCCTAGGAAATCCCATAGACAGAGGAGCATGGTGGGCTACAGTCCACTGGGTTGCAAAAAAGTTGGAGAAGACTCAGCAACTAACCAACAAAATTGATTAATTGATTTCTACATTGTGAGTATAAAAGTTACCTGTCCCTTTTCCATTTACTTATTAAAAACTTTTCTTCTCAGTAAGTGTTTTACTGCTTCCTTCACATCCTTGTTCCTGAGACTGTAGATTAAAGGATTAATCATAGGAGTCATCACTCCATAGAACACAGATACAAGTTTGTCAGTAGCATCCATGTCATCTGAATTAAGTGTCTCTTTAGACTTGGGCTTCATGTACATGAAGAGAATGGTTCCGTAGAATATTATCACCACAGTCAAGTGGGCTGAGCAGGTAGAGAAGACTTTGCTCCTCCCCTGAGAAGAGCGAATTCTGAGGATGCTGATAATAATTAATGTGTAAGAGATAATGATTAACAATAATGGTGTCATTATGAATAAGGTTGTGGCCACAAGCATGATGAACTCGTTACCTGAGATATCAGCACAGGCCAATTTCATGACAGCCAGAATTTCACAGGTGAAATGATTGATGACATTATTCCTGCAGAAGGGCAATTGTACTACACACCCAGTTTGTACTGTAGAGTTGACAATTCCTATGATCCAGGAGCCAGCTGCCATAGGCACATAGGAACCCTTGCTCATGATGACAGAATATCTCAGAGGGTTGCAAATAGCCACATACCGGTCAAAGGCCATCATGCCCAGGAGCACACACTCTGTTGTCCCCATGGCCAAGCCAAGGAACATTTGCACAGCACAGCCAGAGAAGGAGATGGTCTTTTTTTCTGAGAGGAAGCTCACCAGCATGGGGGGAATGGAGACAGTGGTGTAGCAGATGTCCAGGAAGGAGAGGTTCCCCAGGAAGAAGTACATAGGGGTGTGAAGGTGGGAGTCTAAGATGCTAATGAGAATAAGGGTGCCATTTCCCAGAAGGATGACCACATACATTATTAAGACAAGCACATAAAAGAGTAGCTCAAGCCTTGGATAACCAGAAAGCCCCTTCAGAAAAAATTCCACCAGAATGGTTTGGTTTTCCCATTCCATTGTATGGTTTCTTTTTCACCTGTAATATATTAGAATATGTTAAAATATGTATTCTACTATGATTATATTCATCTATGTACCAATGTACCATATACTCATAGAAAGAAAAGAAAATATAAAAAGGAATAGACCAAAGAAAGAAGAAAAGAAATAAAGTGGACCAAATAGAATAGAGGGGGGAAGGGAAGAGAAATGAACATATTTTCAAGCTACAAGCAATATGCCATGCAATTTATTGAATCTCATCAAGGTTCTGGGAGTGAGGTGTCATCATCCACATTTTACAATAAATAAATCAAAGCAAAAATATTAAGTAAACTTAATTAAAGGTAAATTTAGAGCAGAGGTAAGATTCAAACCCAATTCTTCCTTGCTGAAGCCTGAGCTTTTGGTCGTATTTGTCACCACAAGTTAACTAAGGTTTAAAACAAATATGAGTATTGCATTATGTGTAACTGAAAAGTAAACTGTTTTTATTGGCTACAAACCACCACTAGAGAAGGAAAGGGCCATTCACTCCAATGTTCTCGCCTGGAAAATCGCATGGACAGAAGAGCCTGGTGGGCTACAGTCCATGGAGTCACAAAGAGTTGGACATAACTTAGTGGCTAAACGACAACAAACCCCCACACAATAGATTAATGATCTTGTCACTGTTCCATGTTATACTGCTATGCTTATCATCTGACTTGTCTATTAGCATGAAAAATTTATTAAGGCAGGGACTTTTTCTTGTTTACTTCTACAGTACCTGTATCTACAATATAACAGACACAGAGATAAGAGGTTCAGAAATATTTGTTGAATAAATGAATACAGTCAAGGACCAGATGACTACTAATTATTTTATTTGTACTTTACCTAATTTAGTCTCAGAAGCAACCCTATTAGGCAATTATTGCTATTATTAGCATTGTCATTTTCATTATAAAAAAGGAAGAAAAAAGGTCAAGGTCATAGCTAAATAAGTGGTTGAGGCAGAACTTGAATCCAAGCCATATGGCTGTGGAGTTCAAACTTAACTGCTCATTTTGCAGAGAACTTGACTCACAGTCTAGAATATCTTGTAATCTAATAGACAATACTAATATTTCAAAAGAAACATCAGACCAAAATAGGGGATTAGTCAGAAAGAAGAGTTCATTATGGTGATTTTAGAGCACTTTAATTCTTTATATTTTGAGGGAAATTACTCATTTCTGTGAACAAAATATATCTATTAGTGTATAATTCTGTAGTCTCCCCTTATGAGTAGTTCTGTCTACTTTTTCACTGCTATTCTTAACTGATTTCTCTTTTCATGAGTTTCACAATAGGTTTTCCCCTATTACAAGTTTTCTCCAAAAATAATTTTTAATGCTTTTGGAAAGATTTGTCCTTTCCACTTTGTTTCATTAATGTAGGTTTTTGTGTTTGTAAATTTGTTTATGCTTATTTGGCATTTTATAATTTCATGAAATAAGAAAAACTATTTCTTAATATTTTATCTTTATCCTCTTTCTAGCTCTAAGTCATTTAAAATACTTTGTTTTCCTATAGACTTAGATTTCTATATGAAATTTCCTTGTTACTGGTTTCCAGATAATTTTTTTCTCCTTCTGTCTTTAATCTTTAATCTAGATATGCATACCTAGTGATCAGATACTTTTATTCCATTTTATTTTATCTAATTCATTTTATTATGATAAAAAATGTGACCTTTAATTCTAAAGGTATATATTTTTGGGTTCCATTTACTTGATCCATGTTGTAAATGTCAACAAAATATATAAATTCTCTTTGGGGAAGATATATTATTTATATATATGTATATATACACACAACAATACATGTATACACATAATCAGGTTTATTAAATGCCCTATTCAAATCCTTGAGATTATTTTCTGTTATCTATATTTAATTAACTCTATATAATGATGGTTGGATGATTTCACTGACTTGATGGACATGAGTTTGAGCAAGCTCCGGGAGTTGGTGATGGACAGGGAATCCTGGCATGCTACAGTCCATTGGGTAGCCAAGAGTCAGACATAACTGAGTTACTGAACTGAACTGAACTGAATCAAGTTTTACTTGTATATCTAGAATTATTTTTATATGCTTAGTTACTGTGTTGTTTAGTGTATACCTATTTATGGCTGATAAACTTCATACATTGTGAATGTTACAATTAATTTTTATCACATTTTGTATTTTAAATTTAAATTCTACGTTTATGATATTGATATCCAAGCAAGAATACTGGAGTGGGTTGCTATTTCCTTCTCCAGGGGTTCTTTCTGGCCCAGGGATTGAACCTGCATCTCTTACATCTCCTGTGCTTGGCAGGCAGGATCTTTACCACTGGTACCACCTGGGAAGCCCAACTTTAGCTCTCTTTGTTGTGTGTACTCAGTCGTGTCCAGTCCTTTGCAACCCTATGCACTGCCAGGCTCCTCTGTCCATGGGATTTTCTAGGCAAGAATACTGGAGTGGGTTGCCATTTCCTACTCCAGGGGATCTTCCTGACCCAGGGATAAAATGTGATAAAATAGATTAATTAATTACAACGTTCACAATTTATGAAGAAGGTTATCAGCCATAAACAGGTGTACACTAAACAACACAGAAACTAAGCATATAAAAATAATCCTAGATACACAAGTAAAACTTGATTATAACTATTTATGTAGAACTGATTATATATAGATAACAGAAAATTATCTCAAAGATTTGAATAGGGCATTCAATAAATGTCCTGATTATGTGTATACATGTATTATGTGTATATATATAAATCATAATATCTCCCCCAAAGAGAATTCATATTTTTTGTTGACATTTTCAACATGGATCAAGTAACTTGCTGTCAAAAATATATAACTTTAGACTTACAGGTCACATTTTTTATTATAATAAAATAAATTAAATATAATAATAATTGTATAAAAATATCTGATCACTAAATATGTGCAACATATATCTGGATGTAAGTTGTTAATTCTTTTTACAGTCATTGCTTTTTTATGACCATATTCACTCCATTCCCTTTAGAACACAATTTAAATGTACTTCATTTCTTTCCTTCCATATACTTTATTTTTATTACATACTTATTTTGCATTACTTATATTTCCCACTTTCTATTTCTGCTGGCTGATTAAATTGTCATTCACTAATTGTTTGCCTTAACTTGAACACTTTGTTCATTTTTTCCGTTCCATGAGTGGTGAGTTACCTTCTTTCTCTACTTTCACAATCTGACATACAGACCAAACATTTGTTTGTAAAAACTAAATATTGCATTAGCCAAAAGGTTCATGCAGGTATTTCTGCACCACCTTACAGATAAATCCAAATGAACTTTTTCAACTAGAATGCTCCCAAGCTCCTAAATTATCCCTCAAACACAAAATGAAAATAGAACTACAATAGTTTTATCCCTCCATTTCTATCCCTACTCCACAATTCCAAGATGCTACCAAGATAAATTGCTAAGTCACTTCAGTCGTGTCCAACTCTGTGTGACCCCATAGACAGCAGCTCACCAGGCTCCCCCGTCCCTGGGATCTTCCAGGCAAGAACACTGGAGTGGGTTGCCGTTTCCTTCTCCAAAACATGAAAGCGAAAAGTGAAAGGGAAGTCTCTCAGTCGTGTTCGACCTAGCGACCCATGGACTGCAGTCTACCAGGCTCCTCCATCCATGGGATTTTCTAGGCAAGAGTACTGGAGTGGGGTGCCATTGCCTTCTCTGACCAAGATAAATTAGGAGAATCAAATTTAGATTAATTTGAAGATCAAAATATATATTAGCTAGAAACACACAAATGGATACATGAATTGAGGCTATTATTGCTAATTGACATGTTGCTACTCTATTTGGTACTTTATATGTTTATATATATATATATATATATAATATACACACACATACATATATATATTGAAAGGAATGTTTAAGAAACTTAGTGACCAAATTACTAAGGAACTTCTGCTCAGAGAAATTTCCTAATATCACTCACTGTGACTTATCCTCTAGGTAGCACTGCACTGATGTCTTACGGGATGAGCCATGGTTTCATTTCTAATGACCTTGCCTTCTAAAGGTATGGAGACAGGCATTCTTATACATTCTCAGTGAACACATAAACCGGTGCATCCTCTGTGGAGGACAAATTGGCAGTGTTAAACAGAATCATAAAGGCATGCGTATAACCTTTGACCACAGAATTTACCACTAGGTAATTCCCACACAATTATGCCTGTGCATGTGTAAAGTAATTTATTTAAAAACTGATTCATTAAAGTACCATTTGTAATAGCAGATGTGGAAGCAAATTAAATTGCTATGAGAAGGGGACATAGAAATAATGAAATACCGATCTACTGTCAAAAAGATTAAGAGATTCTTTGTGCATTGATATGGAAAGATCGTCAAGAACTATTAAGTGTAAAGGTAATATTCAGAATTGACTTCCCTGGTGGCTCAGTGGTAGTCAACAAGAACCCCTGGAGAAGGAAATGGCAACCCACTCCAGTATTCTTGCCTGGGAAATCCCAAGGACAGAAGAGCCTGGTGGGCTATGGTCCACGGAGTTGCCGAAGAGTAGGACATGGTTTAATGACTAGACAGCAATACGAATGTTCAGAACAGTATATAAGGCACAGTAACCTTTGTGTATAAATATTTTACATATATGCCTGTGTACACACACACAAAAATGCACGCACACACATGTGTGTGTGTGTTAGTAGCTCAGTTGTATCTGACTCTTTGTGACCCCGTGGATTGGGGCCTGCCAGACTCCTCTGTCCATGGGATTTTCCAGACAAGATTACTGGAGTGGGTTACCATTCCCTTCTCCAGGGGATCTTCTTGACCCAAGGATTGAGCCCGGGTCTCCCGCACTGCAGGCAGAATCTTTACCGTCTGAGTCACTATATGTGTCTGTACACACACACACGCACGTGCGTGCATGCACACACACACCCCAACAATTTTTTTGCTCCTATGTAGAATACCTATAGAAAAATAAACAGGAATAACTTGTTATCTTTAGGAAAGGAAATGAATAGTTCACTAACAGAAATGGAAGGGAGGCTGTTTACTGTATGTTATTCAGCACCTTTTAAACATTTTGAATCTTGTGACTATAATACCTACCATAAAATAAATTATGTTTAAGCTAAAGAGTTCTTGTCTTTGAGATGTATAACCTTTCTCCTTTCACTTTTCTGATGACACACTACATCAAACTATCCACTGCCATGGGACACAACTACATACAGTTAAAAATTGTTGTTATTCAGTATCACACCTTAAATGGGAATTGCTAAAGACTGATAAGTCCTTTGCTTCCCTTGTAGCTCAGTCAGTAAAGACTGCCTGTAGTACAGGAGATCCGGGTTCGATCCCTGGGTTGGGAAGGTCCCCTGGAGAGGGAAATGGCAACCCACTCCGGTATCCTTGCCTGGAAAATCTCACGGACAGAGGAGCCTGGTGGGCTGCAGTCCATGGATCACTAGTCGGGGACGACTGAGCGACTAACACACACTAACAAGTCCTTTAAATATAGTCATAATTTAATATCCAAGATACTTTCAGAAGTATCATTAGGATTTTCAGGCCCATATGGATCTCCTGACCCTCCATCAAACTGCAAACTCTGATCTGGTTTAGAATCTATACTTCTACCCCAGTCATTTCCTTTCCATTAAATGTGCTACTACGTTTAGGAGCTAGTAAGATTCCTGGAACAAAATTACAGCTCAATAAATGTTAGCTATTATTCTTGTTTCATTCACAAATCCAAAGAGCCATCCCTCTTTGGGAATTATTTGTCCACCTATAATTAAAAGATACTTGCTCTGAATCTTAGGTCTATCTTCCCAATTTCCGGACATAATTAGTCACTTCAGAATCACTCCAAACTCAACTTCATTTCTCCATTCTAAACTCATCTCCTATCCCCAGCTTTTAACATTTTGTAGCTTTTTATAAAATTTGAATTTGTTAGAATTTTTCAGATTTTCTGGGTTACTGTGTAAACTACTTGAGACACCAAAGGGCATTAGATAACATGTGAAGTTCATTGAATAATGGAGTTTATACCTACACCTGTAAAAGTCATCTCTACAAAAACCCTTGTTCCATGAGCTGCCTCCATGCTACATGATATTCTACCAAACTTATTCCATAATATTGTTAGGAACACAGGCCTTGGAGGTAGGCTTAGTTTAAATGGTATCTCTGCCCCTTACTAAGCAGGGTGGCCTGGGCATATTTCTGATCATCACCTTCCCCAGCTATAGCATGAAGATAAAGACAGCACCTGTACCATATATTTGTTGATAAGATTAAATGAGATAGTATATATTATACAATTACCACAGGGATGGTTTCCACTATTAGCAGTTTCCTTTAAGCCACTCTATCACGGTTCTTCCTTTTGTTAGAAACTTTTTACATCTTTGAAACAGTCATTGTCTTTTCCATGGCCAGGTATATACAGCTGAAGAGTTTAATCACGTCGCACACAGTGTTCTGGCAAAGGGTATTCTGTTCATCTTACCATAAAATCCTAATACACTTCATCACAGTATATAACACTCCAGTCCTTTATCACACTCTGATCCTTTGGATGTCAGCAAATTGAGTGGCAAATAGGAAAAATCACTCATAAGGTTCAATTCACTCCATAAAAAAATAGGATTTTAGGAAGGCATTAGTATGTTCCTTGTCTTAAAAAGATGGCTGATTTTTTTTTTTTTTTTTTACTGAGACTGTGTTAACATTTTTAGCAAGCCTATAACATTAAAAAAATAGAAAAGTCATTCATTTTTACAATTATAACCTAATAATAGAAAAACAAATATTCAAAACAGTCACCAATAGTGTATGCAAACACACTAGGATAATGCTTAGTCAGGTCTCTTTCTGGCTATTCACTGCTTTGGTAAATCATCTGTTTCAGATATGAGGTTTCTTTAAGGCAAATTGGTCATAGTTCTCCTCTTCACATGTTTTCTCTGCACAAAGAGTCCCTAGCACAATATGTGGCATATAGTTCATCTTGCTCTCAGTTGATTGAGCCAAATGAAGCAGAGTTGCTGCTAGGGGACCAGGAAAGTCTTGTTTGTTATGAATCTCATGCTACAGAACACAGAGTTCCCTCTCTACTGTGTAGTGAGCCTTAATGAGCTAAAAATGACAACAGAGTGTTCAAATACTGTGTGCTACTCTAAAAAGCTACACACTGACACAAAGGAATTCATAACTACTGAAATTCCATTCTGTTCCTTGCTCAAAGCCTTTACATGTTAAACTGCTCTTGTGATCTCAAAAGTCTTTATTTTTCCCTACTACCTCTCAGTGACTAGACACTTAAATTCCATTTCCAATATTGAGTCTCTCTTCAGTGAGAAAAACATCTTAATTTCAAACTTGACACATTTAACCCATCAGTCTAACTCTTGCTTGTGGTTGATAAGATTTGGTTCTTGTCTTTACAATAACTTACCTTCAAACCAGGTTCTGACCCTCTTTCTAGGTTGGAGCAACAATAAATATTTTTATCTTTCTTTTTTACATGTAGCCAGTTTTCATGACTCCTCATTTCATTAACCTATAAAGAGGCAGCTGCTGATGAGTAATCATTTTGCCATGGAAATTCACTCATTTGTTGACATCTATAGAAGTATGCAGGTTGCAGGTATGATAATTAGGATAAATTCCTCTAGTTCAAATAAAGAATTGTTAGATTCCTCTAGTTCAAAATAGAAAGAAAATTAATATTTAGTAATAAATTTTAGGAATAGGACAACTTGCCCCTGAAGCCCAGGCTGAAATACGACCCCATTGTGGAGACCCACAAATACCTAAAGAACATGCTTCAGGCTTTGGGACACAATTTAAATGTTCTAAAGGATGTTTCTAAACCTCTATGTAAAATTTTCAATTGCTTCATAGATGAAATATGTATAAAACTTATGAGACTCCAGAAATAAAGCCCTGAAGACCTAATTACAGGAAGCCTATTACTCTGCTTCACACAGAATCAGGAGGAGTCTTGTGCAATGTTATCAAAGTTTCCCCAGTTGAATTCTCTCTCTGTCTCTCTCTCTCTCTATCTCTGTCTATCTCTCCCCCGGCTCTCTCTTACACACATACTCACATTAACACACAAACACACCTACACCATTTTTGAAGTATAAATGGTTATTACAGTACACAATTTCTTTATACATTTTTTAGAAACTATAGATTTTATAGGCATTCACTTTATATATTTAGCTAGTGTAAATGCTGACTTTTTGAATAAACATATTATAAATTTCTAAAACTGAGACATACTTTAAAAGAAAAATTTTAAAAAAGTAAAGAAAGAAAAAAAGGAAGGAAGAGAAAGTAAGGCAAGGAAAGAAGGTATATCCTTAGGCAATACACACATAGAGATGTAAAGAACAAGGATGAAAATAAATTGAGACTTCTGGTTCAAGATGGCAGAATAGAAGGACATGCACTTATCTCCTCCTGAGAGAACACCAACATTAAACTAGTTGTTCAACAACCATCAGAGGAGGATTCTGGAACCCACCAAAAAAGGTACACCACATCCAAAGCCAAGAAGAAGCTGCACAAAGACAAAGCTGCAGCGAGATGGTAGCAGCATGATAAAATCAAATCCCATTCCTGCCAGGTGGCTGGCCCACAAACTGGAGAGCAATAATACCCAATAAGTTCTCCTACTGTTGTGAAAGTTCTGAAACCCACCTCAGGCTTCCCCTCCTGAGGATCCAACAAAGGGACTGGGAATGAGGTAGAAATTGCTAGGTAGTCAGGGTAGGACTCTGAGACCTTGGTCCTGTTTTCAATAAACATCTCGCCCCATTAACCTAAAACTATACCTTTTGTCCCGAATTTCTGAAATGTGTCCTTTGTCTGGTAAATTATCAGTACTCAGATCCAGGAAAGGTCAGTAATTAACATCTGTTCCATAAGCTTGAGGGAAAAACAACTGGTGATCCATTCATCTTTAGCCCTTACATCTGGTCTACTTTTAAATGGCCAGGGGGCATGATAAAGGGTGGCAACTTAATCTAAGGATCAATATAAACCATTCAGTTCAGTTGCTCAGTAGTGACTCTTTGCCACACCATGGACTGCAGTATGCCAGGCTTCCCTGCCCATCACCAACTCCTGGAGCTTGCTCAAACTCCACTGAGTTAGTGATGCCATCCAACCATCTCATTCTCTGTCATCCCCTTCTCCTACTGCTTTCAATCTTTCCTAGCATCAGGGTATTTTCTAATGAGTCAGTTCATCGCATCAGGTGGCCAAAGTATTGGAGCTTCAGCTTCAGCATCCATCCTTCCAATGAATATTCAGGACTGATTTACTTTTAGATAGATTGGTTTGATCTTCTTGCTATCCAAGGGCCATAAAGATGTTAAGTTAAAATGTGATCTTTAAACTGATTGGTTAGAAATGACATATTTTAAGGACAGGAGACAACCAAAAATGCACAGATCAGTGCCAGTAAGTCCTGTCTTTCTGGGGGATTATTTATCCCCTCTCAGGGTTTATGCTGTCTATGCAAGGAGATCAAGCCACAGTCAATCCTAAAGCAAATCAGTCATGAATATTCATTGGAAGGACTGAGGCTGAAGCTGAAACTCCAACACTTTGACCACCTGATGTAAAGAACTGATTCCTTGGAAAAGACCCTGATGCTGGGAAAGATTGAGGGCAGGAGGAGAAGGGGACGGCAGAGGATGAGATGGTTGGATGGCATCACTGACTCAAAGGACGTGAGTCTGAACAAGCTCCAAGACTTGGTGATGGACAGGGAAGCCCAACATGCTGCATTCTATGGGGTTGCAAAGAGTTGGACCTGACTGAGCAACTGAACTGAACTGACTGAGTGTCTGTGCTGAGAGCTTTGTACTTTTTTCTCTTTTAAAATAAATCCTATTCACTTGCATGCAACTGTGAGTGTTTGCATGTTCTATTCGTAAGTTCAGCTCCAGAAATTAGAACATATATTCCCATCTCAGGAATCTCCAGGGAATCTGGCCTTGAAGTTGGCCTTAGGCCAAATAACTACCAGGGAGGGAATGCAATGCCACTCATCAGCAAATAATTGGATTAAAGTTTTATTGAGTAAGGCCCTGCTCATCAGGGCAAGACCCAGTTTTTCCCATTGCCAGTCCCTCCCATTAGGAAGCTTACACTTACCTAATGCTGCAACAAAAAATGATGACTTGGTGTGCTACTGAGGTATGCTGTTGCTGCTGCTGCTGCTGCTAAGTCGCTTCAGTCGCGTCTGACTCTGTGCGACCCCACAGACAGCAGCCCACCAGACTCCCCCATCCCTGGGATTCTCCAGGCAAGAACACTGGAGTGGGTTGCCATTTCCTTCTCCAACGCATGAAAGTGAAAAGTGAAAGTGAAGTCTCTCAGTCCTGTCTGACTCTTCGCAACCCCATGGACTGCAGCCTACCAGGCTTCTCCGTCCATGGGATTTTCCAGGCAAGAATACTGGAGTGGGGTGCCATCGCCTTCTCCGCTCAAACTAACTGACCTGTAATCAAATATAATAATGTTAACTGTCTTTTATGGAGTGCCTATTAAATACCAAGAAACATAAATACTGTATCATATACCAACACTACAAGGTAGATACAATACTCAATTGATCTTCCCCAAGATCACCAACCAACAAGTCAGAAAATTGGAATTCAGAGTATCCAATTCTAAAGCCATCTCTTTTTATAACTGCAAGGTAAGGTGTGTATCTTAAATCAACAGTGTAATTAGATTAGTAAGCACCATTATTGATAATTACTATGCATTCAAAACTACATTAAATTCTTCATATGTATTGCCTCATTAATTCTCAAAACAATATTGGGTATTCTTAAGTTCCTCATTTTACAGACACGGAAACCAAGGCTTAGAGAGTTCCAGGACCTCACTGAGGTCATAGAGGTAGTGCTTGACAAAACTGGGCTAACTTCAGAATCTAATGTTCTCAACCATCTCACTCTTCTGCCTCCAAAATGACAGAAAACACTTTGTTCCTGCAGAATTAGCAAAATCAATACCAGAAATATCTTGCGGAGCCAAAGTCCTTTTGTATCACAGAGAATCTGACAATCCTAAAATATTCTCTTTGGCAATGCATGTTCTTAAATATTTTAACAAAACACATGGGGAATGGCTGAAGGAACAACAAAAGTGTAGGCTGGTATATTTCTCCATCTATTAGTGTCCTCTTTGATTTCTTTCACCAGTGTTTTATAGTTTTCTATATATAGGTCTTTAGTTTCTTTAGGTAG
>NW_011494755.1:1121766-1125761 GCF_000754665.1 Bison bison bison
CCCAATGTTCATCGCAGCACATTTATAATAGCCAGGACATGGAAGCAACCTAGATGCCCATCAGCAGATGAATGGATAAGAAAGCTGTGGTATATATACAAAATGGAGTATTACTCAGCCATTAAAAAGAATACATTTGAATCAGTTCTAATGAGATGGATGAAACTGGAACCTATTATACAGAGTGAAGTAAGCCAGAAAGAAAAACACCAATACAGTATACTAACGCATATATATGGAATTTAGAAAGATAGTAACAATAACCCTGTGTACGAGACAGCAAAAGAGACACCGATGTATAGATCAGTCTTATGGACACTGTGGGAGAGGGAGAGGGTGGGGAGATTTGGGAGAATGGCATTGAAACATGTATAATATCATGTATGAAACGAGTCGCCAGTCCAGGTTCGATGCACGGTACTGGATGCTTGGGGCTGGTGCACTGGGACGACCCAGAGGGAGGTTAGGGGAGGGAGGAGGGAGGAGGGTTCAGGATGGGGAACGCGGGTTTACCTGTGGCGGATTCATTTTGATATTTGGCAAAACTAATACAATATTGTAAAGTTTAAAAAAAAAAAAAGTGTAGCCTGGTACAAGAAAGAATCAGAAACAGCAATCTGGAAGTTACCTGAAAAGCTCTCATGAAAAAATGAACATATATACTTGTTGTCACACAAGGAAAAATGAGGGTTGCATATATGTAAAGTTAAATGTAAAGAGCTTTCTAATAATAAGTATTCTCCCAAAGCAACCTGAGTGGCCTCTTACAGTGCTCTAACCATCACTGGGTTGGGAACAGAAGTAAAATGAATATCAACCCAACTGTAGAGAAAACAACATAGTTTTCATATGGATGAAACAAAACTAAATAAAACCATAGGTGAAATTTCATTCATATTTTTCAGGGATATAATGAAAATCTTAATGAAAATTTAAACTGCATGTCAAAAATAAGAAGGATAACTACAAATTGGAAAGGTATTTACAGAGACAAAAGTGTTAATTAAGAGTTCATACAATTTAAGAGGAAAACTATCAAAATACCAAGAGACAAGAATAATAAAAAGGTAAATATAAGTAATACATAAACATAGACGTAATATTCAATTTCATGAGCAATCATAGGAATAAAAAGTTAAACAAAGTAATGTTTTATATAAATAGAAAAGAATAGATATCATTTCTGGTTCTAGAAAATATGCAAAAATTAGTCTACGTGCAAATACTGCAGGAGCACAGTAAAATGTTAAGCTTTGGAAAAATAATTTTGCAAATGTATCAAGAATTCTCTCAATTCATATCTTTCCATTCTATAATCACATCACTAGAGGTTAACCTTATGTTATTTCTAGTAGAAGGAAAGCAGATGACAAATATATCATTGATTATTATATCAAAATCTCAAAATATTAAAATAAAATTAAAATATCCAACAGTATTAAAATTAAGGCTAGATTATTCTTCAAATATTAGAGAGAAAGGTTATAAAGACTGCAAAGTCACAGAAAATTGATTTAAAGTGCAATATGCTAATTAAATTTTATCCATACTGGTATAAAGAAAAATTATTTCTATGTAGTTTTGAGTTAACAAGCATATGGATGATAAAAATAATTTAAAGAAGTAGAATGACTTCCTCTTTTACTAGGATTTTATTAGCACTGATCTAGCATTATCGGTGGAAGCCAAAGAAAAACAAATTCTTAGGGAAAGTTTAAGTGTTTTGAGAACTTTGCTGAAGTCATCAAATAGATGTGTTCAAAGAAAATTCCAAGAAATGTATGGCTAGGGAAGGTTTTTGTTAAGACAGGTTAACTGGGTTTTTGGAATGAACAGAAGTGGGGACTTCTCTAGAGAATTCTAACTTTCTGACTCACAACCTTAGGGACTAAAGAAGTTTATAAAAATGAGTGCTAAATTAGCTTCCAAAAGAAGCTGAGTCTCTTGAGTAAGTGTCAACTTTAAGACAAATCATGGGAAACTAGATTTGCATCACATCTTCTTTTTAACTTGTTTCATTTCCTTCATGCCTCTTAAGAATATTCATGCACAGACAGATTGCCTAATCATGGCTGCTCTTTCTCCCATTTCTTTTTAGGAAGGAGCAACTGAAGTTTAGCATCTTCTGGCCTTATTAATAAAATGCAAATGAAATTCAAAAATGAGAATTCTTTCAGTTAATACAATGGAATGGTATGAATGACTAAAACCCAGTCAGAAGGTAAGATAAAGAGAGAAGTTTTATTTAAATTTTTCAAAAGAAAAACATCCCATCAATAAATATACAAATATTGAGCTGAGGTGACCATTGCTCAGAGGTTTTAAAAATATGTATATATTTATTTATGTGAAAGGAAAAAAATATAAAAACCCACCAGGCATCATCTCCAAGACCGGGATACAACTAAATTTTTTTATCTCAAATTTTTCCATGGGAGAGACTGTGAGGAAAAGAAAGTAGTTTGCAATGCAAAAGAGCCTCCTAAATAATAGACTTAGGCTTCCCTGATGGCTCAGGTGGTAAAGAATCTGCCTGCAATGCAGGAGACCCAGGTTCAATCCCTAGGTTGGGAAGATCTCTTAGAGAAGGAAATGGTCCCTGCAGTATTCTTGCTTGGAGAATCCCATGGACAGAGGCGCTTGGTGGGCTACAGTTCGTGGGGCTGCAAAATCAGATAAGACTGAGCAATTAACACTTTTGCTTTGAGTGGCTATATCATTTGAGTATTGAGAAGTACTGAGTTCACTAAAATTTTAAGTAAAAAGTATCTGGAAAAAGCACGCCTCGTGATTTATATATTATTCACACATAAACTATGTTCAATAAGAGCTTGAGGATACAGGTAATTAAAGATGTTTGTAGTAAAAACAAGATTAGAAACCAAAAAAAAAAAAAGTAACAAAGGGAAGAAATAATCATGAGAGTTAGTCTGATCCTCAGAAGGCCAAAGCAAAACAAACAAAAAAAAAGTTTAAAAGTTTTTGAGTTTTCATTTATATAATTAATCAAATTCTGCTACTGAGACCTTAATTCTCTACACTAAACCTGAGAGAAATTTTCAATATTTTTTCGTATGAATTCATTGTTAGAATAATGTCTTCATAAGTGGAAGATGATGAATGTCTTCAATGTTTTCAGAGGCAAATATACATTTTATGTGTGTATTTATCATATGGGTCCTTGAAAAAACTTGAGTGCATCATTTTAAAATTGTGCTTTTTAAAAAAAATTCATATTTATGTAAGCATTTTGACATAGCAATAAAAATAGGGGTTTGGGGACCATAAAGATACAGATTTAAAATTAATTAAAACTGAATTTTGATGTTGGGTTCCTGGTTCATTTTGTATGGAAAAAACTGCATAAATGGAACACTTTCTACCTTGAAAAACAGCACAAAAATGTAGTCTGAAATTTTTTTTTCGTATAAAGTAAATTAAATATCTATATAAAAAATAAAGATAAGGGTTCAAAAAATAATTCTGGTATTTACCAACTATAAGACATTGAAATTGTACTTGAATTTTGAAATATCAAATTAATTTCTTCAATGTTAAAATATGGATAATAACTTTGAATTATTCTGAAAGATAAATATTAAAAATTATTTCAGATTTTCTCTTTCATCATGAGTCAGTCCTGGTAGACTGTATGTTTCTGAGAATCTATGTTCTCTGTTGTCTAATTCATTGATGTATTATTTAGTTTTAAGCAGGTATAGCAATCTGAATCTTTGTATTACCTTTGTATGAAAAGGTTTCTTTGCCAGTTGGCTAGTCAGCTTAGTTGGTTAGAGCATGGTGGTAATAACACCAAGGATGTGGGTTCAGTCCCCATATGGGCCACTGCAAGCCTTTTGTTACTTACTCACAAAAAAAAAAAAAAAAAAAATTATTTGAAGTGCCAAATACAGACTAGGACCTCACATGTTGTCAATTACTCTTCTCTTTGTGAGCTAAAATAATACACCTTTCCATGTGGTATGTTAATTGAA
>NW_011494755.1:1126152-1127286 GCF_000754665.1 Bison bison bison
CATCTGCGTATCTGAGGTTATTGATATTTCTCCTGGCAATCTTGATTCCAGCTTGTGCTTCATCCAGTCTTGCATTTTGCATCATGTACTCTGCATATAAGTTAAATAAGCAGGGTGACAATATACACCCTTGACGTACTCCTTTCCCAATTTGAAACCAGTCTGTTGTTCTGTGTCTGCTTCTAATTGTTGCTTCTTAACCTGCATACAGATTTCTCAGGAGGCAGGTAAGGTGGTCTGGTAGAATCTCAATTTCCTTTCTTGGAAAATATTGAGCTTAATTGCAAATTCAGCAAATGGAAAAGGAATGCCTTTCATATGGAGAGAAATAAAGGGCAAACTCTTCTATGTGTGATTTTGTAGGTTGTATTTCTAAAAACTAAGGAATCCAAAACAAATTGCAATACACTTACACAGAAGTCTCACCAAAATGTTTAGTTTTGTATTGTCTGCTGTTCAATTTCAATCCTACATAGAACTGAAACCCCAATGGCAAGTTCCAAAGATATCAGGGAGAGATGATTTAAAAGGCCTTGCTACTCATGTGCTTATACACAGGCAACATCAACAACATCTGAAAGCATGTTAATGAATACAGATCTTAAAACCCACTTCAGATCCACTGATTGAGAGTCTTTTACAAAAATTTCCCATGTGATTCATCTATATACTAAGGTCTGGATGGGTGTTTTCTTCCTCAGCTACACAATAGAATCATCTGGAGTGCGTTATTCTAAAAGATGCCTTAGACACTCCCACTCAGACAACTTCTATAATTTTGAGAGCAATAACCAAGTAATTTCAAAAGGGGGATGTAAAGTCAGAAAATATAGAACTTAATAGTAGGTTGTTTACCTACTGTGTTTTAAAATACTTCTTACCGTTATGAACTTTATCTCTCTCAGAGTATTATAGTGATGATAAAATAAGTATGATGAAAATTTTCATAATTTGTAAAACCCTAACCAATGTTACTGTTAATGACTGGCATGATATAAAATCATCAAAAAAAAAAACATGTATCTATAAAGTTCACTAAAGCAAAGCACAGTAAAATGAGGGATAGCAATAAAAGGCGTTAAATTTATCAAATAAAAAAAATAAATAAATAAAGTGCTGAAAAATTAAAGCTGT
>NW_011494755.1:1127386-1130686 GCF_000754665.1 Bison bison bison
CCAGTTGGCTAGTCAGCTTAGTTGGTTAGTAGCATGTGGTAATAAACCAAGGATGTGGGTTCAGTCCCATATGGGCACTGCAAGCCTTTGTTACTTACTCCAAAAAAAAAAAAAAAAATTAATTTGAAGTGCCAAATACAGACTAGGACCTCACATGTTGTCAATTACTCTTCTCTTTGTGAGCTAAAATAATACACCTTTCCATGTGGTATGTTAATTGAAGATCAGAGTTTATAAAACCTACAGCATAAAAGTTGGTAACTCTACTTGTTTTTTTACAATATCAATTGTCTTAATTGATCTATTTAGAAGAACTGGAGAGGATAACAGAATTATATCCTCTAGTGAGAATTTAGAGTATAGATGGCATCTGCTTTTCAATGAAAAATCTTAGAACTTTAAATATTAGATCTTCAAGTAAGCAAGTCAATAAAAGTGAAAAAAAATTCTAGAAAGTTAGGGATGTTTCTAGATAATTAGAGAGCTTAACTTCTGTTTTGAATAAAAAAGTTACAGACTTTTCTTTAGGTCTGCTACAACAGTAAAAGAGTGCCTGAATGAAACCTCACAGCATCGAACCACAGACTGATTACTCTAAAAGACTGGGCGTTGGTTGAGAAGGATTAGAGGACAGCCAGGATTTAGGTCAGTTCAAAGCCTCAACAAATAAGAATATTATTGTCTAGTGACAATTCTATTCTAGGGACCATGGATAGGAAATCTCTTTTGAGATTATATTCATATGACTAAGAACTCAAATTCTTTATCTTGGTTCACTCCAAATATAACACTGTTGACCTGCAAGATTTAGAGAGTAGGGATCATAAATGCTCCAGGCCTACCAGAAATAGTAGCTTCCTATGGATAACTAGACAAGCTGCACCAGTACAACTCAGCCTTAATGTTTAGTATCTAGACACATGAGACAACCACTGTAATGTTTAAATTGTTTTAGCATATTTTACTCTGAGTTAATCTTTCTAATATAATTTGACACCTACTTCAGTGTCTTTCTCTTTTTCATTATACTTTTCCTTTTGCATTTTTATTTTAGAATTTGGGTAATTCAGAAATGTAGGAAAAAAGTATCTAATATATCCATTAATGTTTTGATATTTCTTTTCAGTCTTTCAATTCTGTCTAGGTTATCTTGGTTTAGATTTTGATCTTTCAAATAATGTTATAATTGTTTTGTTATCATTTAGTCATTCTAAAATACTTTAAATGTAATTTTGGGGTTAGTGGAAATTTATCACAAATGTCATATTAAAAGGTGAATAATGACCCAATATAAGTGTACTATGATTATTTAACAATTCTCCTCACATTAGACAAGAATGAAAAACTGTTTTAAAAGATCACTTCCAATATACAGATACCATGGAAAGTGATTGTATTATAAATTACCAAGAATCTTTTAAAATCTTCATTTCCTTGTTCCCAGATTCTATAAATTCATTTTAGAGAAGTAAAGTTAAATGGGGAAAGCATTTCAGGCACAATGCAATTCAATAGAGTATTTGTTAACTGTTTCTTAAAAGGTACTCTAGCATTGCAAGAGTAATGAAAATCGTCTCCTCTATATTGTCTGTTATGCTTCCGCTCCACCTCCATTTGAAAACCTTAAAGCAGATTGGTGGTCTCTCTTTAAAAAATCCGCAAATAACTTTTTTTTTTTGCAGAAATCATTAAAGGGCTGTTAGGATACCTCATGTACACTACATTTATTTACTATAAGTAATTTCCAAATAGGAATCAGGTTTATAAGATGTTCCTAAAAAGAGAAGGTTTTTGACCTGATTCACATCTGTCCTCCCGAAACTGCAGTACATTCAGATCTCAGATGACTGAAGCTCTGCTATCAGAATTTTATTCTCAAAGTCATTTGGTATGTGTACCTACAGTCAATCAAGCTCCAATCTTAATACCAAGTAAAGGTATATCCTGGCTTACCCAACACTTGCTACCCTTTTTGAAATGTATGCCTACAAAGTAGGGTGCAGCCAGAATTAAGTGAGTGTCTTCCTTTCTATGGACAGAGGAGCTGGCTGAGCCATAGTCCTTGAGGCCACAAAAGAGTCAGATAAGACTTGGAGACTAAACAAGAAAAATCTCCTTTCTATAATCAATAGATATATAAATATTCTATTATTGTGAATGCATTGTCTCACCATTGTAAAATAGAGTTTTCATAGAAAGCAGTGTAACTCATTGGCAAATGACTATCACAGAAAGAGCTAGTCCTATACTGGAAACATAACTACTTTTTGAAAACCCTAAGTAAAAACCCATCTATTCGATCAACTTTTTTTCTCTAGGAATATTTTTTAACCTAGGTAGAATATCTTGAGAATGAAGAAGTGTTTTCAAAATTATACTCAGTTCTACTTAGTTGTTATAGGAAAGAATATCATATACTAATATCTACTCTTTAGATTTTTTCAAATTAAAGTCATTTTCTCTACATTCTATAGCACACTACTCTGATCTTGTTCAGTTCAGTCTCTCAGTCATGTCCGACTCTTTGGAGCACCACGGACGGTAACACGCCAGGCTTCCCTGTCCTTCAACATCTCCCAGAGCTTGCTCAAACTCATGCCTATTGAGTTCATGATGCCATTCAACTATCTCATCCCATTCTGCTCCTGCCTTCAATATTTCCCAGAATCAGGGTCTTTTCAAATGAGTCAGTTCTTTGCATCAGGTGGCCAAACTATTGGAGTTTCAGCTTCAGCATCATTCCTTCCAATGAATATTCAGAACTGATTTCCTTTAGGATGGACTGGTTTGGTCTCCTTCCTGTCCAAGGGCTTCTCAAGAATCTTTCCAACACCACAGTTCAAAAGCACCAATTCTTCAGCTCTCAGCTTTCTTTATAGTCCAACTCTCATATCCATACATGACTACTGGAAAAACCATAGCTTTGTCTAGACAGAACTTTGTTGGCAAAGTACCATCACTGATCTTTAATATGCTATCTAGGTTGGTAATAGCTTTTCTTCCAGGGAGCAAGCATCTTTTAATTTCATGGCTGCAGTCACCATGTGCAGTGATTTTAGAGATCAAGAAAATAAAGTCTGTCACTGTTGCCATTGTTTCCATTGTTTGCCATGAAGTGATGGGTTCGGATGTCATGAGCTTGAATGTTGAGCTTTAAGTCAACTTTTTCACTCTCCTCTTTCATTTTCATCAAGAGGCTCTTTAGTTCTTTGCTTTCTGCCATAAGGGTGGTGTCATCTGCGTATCTGAGGTTATTGATATTTCTCCTGGCAATCTTGATTCCAGCTTGTGCTTCATCCA
>NW_011494755.1:1131881-1132909 GCF_000754665.1 Bison bison bison
GGACTGTGAAGAAAGCTGAGCGCCGAAGAATTGATGCTTTTGAACTGTGGTGTTGGAGAAGACTCTTGAGGGTCCCTTGGACTGCAAGGAGATCCAAGCAGTCCATTCTGAAGGAGATCAGCCCTGGGATTTCTTTGGAGGGAATGATGCTAAAGGTGAAACTCCTCATTCGAAGGGTTGACTCATTGGAAAAGACTCTGATGCTGGGAGGGATTGGGGCCAGGAGGAGAAGGGGATGACAGAGGATGAGATGGCTTGATGGCATCACCGACTCAATGGACGTGAGTCTGAGTGAACTCCTGGAGTTGGTGATGGACAGGGAGACCTGGGTGCTGAAATTCATGGGGTTGCAGAGAGTCAAACAAGACTGAGCAACTGAACTGAACTGAACTGATACATATACATAGAAATTCATATGGATTACACAAATGTTCAAACTACCACAAAATATTCAAACTACCACACAATTGCACTCATTTCATGTGTTAACAAGATAATATCAAATAGCAAGATAATGCTCAAAATCCTTCAAGCTAGGCTTCAACTGTACATGAACCAAGATCTTCTAGATATAAAAGCTTGATTTAGAAACATCATAGGAAACAGAGATCAATTTGCCAACATCTATTGGATCATAGAAAAAGCAAGGGAATTCCAGAAAAAACACCTACTTCTGCTTTATTGACTATGCTAAAGTCTTTGACCTTGTGGATAACACCAAACTGTAGAAAATTCTTAAAAGAGGTGGGAATACCAGACTGCCTTACCTGCCTCTTGAGAACCTGTATGCAGGTCCAGAAGGAACAGTTAGAACTGGACATGGAACAATGAACTGGTTCCAAATTGGGAAAGATGTACATTAGATTGGATTCTTTCACCTTGCTTATTGAATTACTATGCAGAGTACATCATGAGAAATGCTGAGCTGGATGAAGCACAGGCTGGAATCCAGATTGCTGGGAAAAATATCAATAACCTCAGGTAAGCAAATCACACCAGCCTAATGACAGAAAGCAAAGAGGAACAAA
>NW_011494755.1:1133009-1135318 GCF_000754665.1 Bison bison bison
ATGGGACAATCCTCTTCATGTATATGAAGCCAAAGTCCAAAGACGCTGCTTTTGATAAATTGATTGCCCTGTTCTATGGAGTCGTCACACCGTTGCTCAATCCTATCATCTATAGCCTGAGGAATACAGAAGTGCATGGCGCTATGAGAAAATTGACAGCTAGACTGGTTCTGGAGGAAAGAATGAGAAATTTGCATCTTTGAATTTATGTACAAAATAAGCTCATATATTGGATGCAAGGTTTTCAGTATAAGCAGAACAAAGGAAATAAAGGCTATACGTAAAATCACAGAATTTAAGAGTTGGGAAGAAATTTCAGGTAATAATCTAACTTCAATATTTATGAAAATATCATAAAAATGTAGGGACATGTAGTCCATGAAGTGAGAACAAACTTTCAGAAACAAGAAAAAAATTGAAATTAAACTTTTCCAGAAATATCCAAGTTTAATTTTTGACAATTAAAAATATGTATTTTTCATTCCCCTTTTTGAGAGAACTACTTGAGTTCATGTTTTTTCTCTTTATTACTCATTTTTGTTTTACTCAGGACTTGATCAGCCCCAACCTCCTTTTTCTAGTGTGTGTATATATATATGTATATATGTGTATATATATATATATATATATATATATATAATATTCCTTCTTCTTTCCCTTGCTGTGTTTCTTCTACCCAGTCTGCTACACTATGCTGTAGGCACCATGTAGTTATCCAAATATATCCTATTCTTTCACACTTAAGGACAATAATATATGTCACTTCATCCCCATTATCATATTTCTCCTATGGTGACAACTCAGGCCTAATTAAAGAAAATTTAAATGTTTTAATTCTGAAAAATCCTTCCAAATTTACCCACAGTGATAGCACTGTTTACAATTGCCAAGATATGGAAGCAACCTAAGTGTCCATCAGGTGATGAATGGATAAAGAAGATGTAATGTGTGTGTATATATATATGTGTGTGAATATCGTTGTTGTTTACTTGCTATGTCCAAAACTTTTGGGAACCCATAGACTGTCTCCTGCCAGCTTCTCTGTCTAAGAGATTTCTCAGGCAATAATACTGGAGTGGGTTGCCATTTCCTTCTCCTGGGGATCTTCCTGACCCAGAGATCAAATCTATGTGTCCTGAATTGGCAGGGGCATCTTTACCATTCAACCATCAGGGAAGCCCCAATAGAATATTACTCAGCCACAAAGAAAGAATGAAATTCTGCCACCTAAAGCAACACAGATATACCTAGAATATATTACACTTAGTGAAATGAGTCAGAGAATGACAAATACTCTGTTACTACTTTTATGTGAAATCCAAAAAATAGAACTAATAAATTTATGTTAACAAACAGTAACAGAGTCACAGATATAGAGAACAAGCTAGTGGTCATCAGTGAGGAGAGGGAAATGGGGAGGATGAGCCCAGGTATGGAATGAAGAAACACAAACTATTATGTATAAATAAGCAACAAGATTTCCTTTCCAGAAGAGGAAATATATCCATTATTGTCTATTAATACTTTAAATGGAGTACAATCTATAAAAATAGTAAATCACCATGCTGTATAACTGAAACAAATACAATATTGTAAATCAACTCTATTTCAAGAGAAAAGAAGTAAAAATTAAAAATAAGGAAATAAGGATGCATCCTTCATCCATGTAACATAAGAATTTTCAGGTACATGTATTCTGAAAGGTGGGAGTAATTAAGGACAATGTTTCTACCATTAATCTCTTTTTTATAACCTATATCTTTTTAAAAAATGTATTTTCAGAAAACTTACCACATATGTTTTGTTTGAAGTTCTGTATATTAAAATTTTTCAGCTGTGAGGACAAGTATTAAAATTAAAATTCCACTTGTGATCATTATCGTATTATAAGAAGAAAAGGATGTTAGTGTGGGAATTGTGGAGAGACAGAGGTAAAGTGAATCAAAAGAAATGGGAGCTCAATTATATACAGGACATGACACAAGAGATAAGTAAACATATGAGGTATAGTGAGAGCCTGCTTACCACTGACAGAAGAGTTACACACACAGAAAGAGAGAAACTAGAAAAAACCATGAGATACTGGGTAAGAAGATAGTGTGAACTCACTGCTTTCAGTATATACATAGAGCAATATGCATACAGAAAAATAGAGCTATAGATATGGGAACAGTGTCAGACTTTATTTTTCTGGGCTCCACAATCACTGCAGATGGTGATTGCAGCCATGAAATTAAAAGACGCTTACTCCTTGGAAGGAAAGTTATGACAACCTAGATAGCATATTGAAAAGCAGAGACATTACTTTG
>NW_011494755.1:1136603-1137754 GCF_000754665.1 Bison bison bison
ATCGAGTCAGTGATGCCATCCAGCCATCATCCTCTGTCATCCCCTTCTCTCTTGCCCCCAATCCCTCCCAGCATTAGGCTCTTTTCAAATGAGTCAGCTCTTTGCATCAGGTGGCCAAAGTACTGGAGTTTCAGCTTCAACATCAGTCCTTCTAATGAACACCCAGGACTGATATCCTTTAGGATGGACTGGTTGGATCTCCTTGCAGTCCAAGGGACTCTCAAGAGTCTTCTCCAACACCACAGTGCAAAAACATCAATTCTTTAATGCTCCACTTTCTTTATAGTCCAACTCTCTCATCCATATATGACCACTGGAAAAACCATAGCCTTGACTAGACAGATGTTTGTTGGCAAAGTAATGTCTCTGATTTTGAATATGCTGTCTAGTTTGGTCATAACTTTCCTTCCAAGGAGTAAGCGTCTTTTAATTTCATGGCTGCAATCACCATCTGCAGTGACTTTGGAGCCCAGAAAAATAAAGTCAGCCACTGTTTCTCCATCTGTCTGCACGAAGTGATGGGACTGGATGCCATGATCTTAGTTTTCTGTATGTTGAGCTTTAAGTCAACTTTTTCACTCTCCTTTTTCACTTTCATCAAGAGGCTCTTTAGTTCTTCACTTTCTGACATAAGGATCTTGTCATCTGCATATCAGAGGTTATTGATATTTCTCCCGGCAATCTTGATTCCAGCTTGCGTTTCCTCCAGCCCAGCGTTTCTCATGATGTACTCTGCATATAAGCTAAACAAGCAGGGTGACAATATACAGCCTTGACATACTCCTTTTCCTATTTGGAACCAGTCTGTTGTTCCATGTCCAATTCTATCTGTGCTTCCTACCTGCATATAGGTTTCTCAAGAGGCAGGTCAGGTGGTCTGGTATTCCCATCTCTTTGAGAATTTTCCACAGTTTATTGTGATCCACATAGTCAAAGGCTTTGGCATATTCAATAAAGCAGATAGATGTTTCTCTGGAACTCTCTTGCTTTTTCCATGATCCAACATATGTTGGCAATTTGATCTCTGGTTCCTCTGCCTTTTCTAAAACCAGCTTGAACATCTGGAAGTTCACGGTTCATGTACTGCTGAAGCCTGGCTTGGAGAATTTTAATCATTACTTCACTAGCATGTGAGATGAGTGCAATTGTGT
>NW_011494755.1:1137854-1138286 GCF_000754665.1 Bison bison bison
CTGGATCATAAGGCAGTTCTATTTCCAGTTTTTTAAGGAATCTCCACACTGTTCTCCATAGTGGCTGTACTAGTTTGCCATTCCCACCAACAGTGTAAGAGGGTTCCCTTTTCTCCACACCCTCTCCAGCATTTATTGCTTGTAGACTTTTGGATCGCAGCCATTCTGACTGGCGTGAAATGGTACCTCATAGTGGTTTTGATTTGCATTTCTCTGATAATGAGTGATGTTGAGCATCTTTTCATGTGTTTGTTAGCCATCTGTATGTCTTCTTTGGAGAAATGTCTATTTAGTTCTCTGGCCCATTTTTTGATTGGGTCATTTATTTTTCTGGAGTTGAGCGCTAGGAGTTGCTTGTATATTTTTGAGATTAGTTGTTTGTCCGTTGCTTCATTTGCTATTATTTTCTCCCATTCTGAAGGCTGTCTTTTC
>NW_011494755.1:1138386-1139906 GCF_000754665.1 Bison bison bison
TAGTTTGAGCATTCTTTGGCATTGCCTTTCTTTGGGATTAGAATGAAAACTGACCTTTTCCAGTCCTGTGGCCACTGCTGAGTTTTCCGAATTTGCTGTCGTATTGAATGCTGCACTTTTACAGCATCATCTTTCAGGATTTGAAATAGCTCAACCTGAATTCCATCACCTCCACTAGCTTTGTTTGTAGTGATGCTTCCTAATGCCCACTTCACTTCACATTCCAGGATGTCTGGCTCTAGGTGAGTGATCACACCATTGTGACTATCTTTATCATGAAGATCTTTTTTGTACAATTCTTCTGTGAATTCTTGCCACCTCTTCTTAATATCTTCTGCTTCTGCTAGGTCCCTACCATTTCTGGCCTTTATTGAGCCCATCTTTGCATGAAATGTTCCCTTGGTATCTCTAATTTTCTTGAAGAGATCTCTAGTCTTTCCCATTCTGTTGTTTTCCTCTATTTCTTTGCATTGATCACTGGAGAAGGCTTTCTTATCTCTCCTTGAATGCAGAATAGAACTCTGCATTCAAATGGGTATATCTTTCCTTTTCTCCTTTGTCTTTTTTTTCTTTTTTTATTTTATTTTTAAACTTTACAATATTGTATTAGTTTTGCCCAACATCGAAATGAATCCACCACAGGTATACCTGGTTCCCCATCCTGAACCCTCCTCCCTCCTCCCTCCCCATACCCTCCCTCTGGTTCGTCCCAGTGCACCAGCCCCAAGCATCCAGTATCGTGCATCGAACCTGGACTGGCGACTCGTTTCATACATGATATTACACATGTTTCAAAGCCATTCTCCCAAATCTCCCCCTCTCCCACAGAGTCCATAGGACTGATCTATACATCAGTGTCTCTTTTGCTGTCTCATATACAGGGTTATTGTTACCATCTTTCTAAATTCCATATATATGTGTTAGTATACTGTATTGGTGTTTTTCTTTCTGGCTTACTTCACTCTGTATAATAGGTTACAGTTTTATCCACCTCATTAGAACTGATTCAAATGTATTCTTTTTAATAGCTGAGTAATACTCCATTGTGTATATGTACCCCTGCTTTCTTATCCATTCATCTGCTGATGGGCATCTAGGTTGCTTCCATGTCCTGGCTATTATAAACAGTGCTGTGATGAACATTGGGGTACACGTGTCCCTTTCCCTTCTGGTTTCCTCAGTGTGTATGCCCAGCAGTGGGGTTGCTGGATCATAAGGCAGTTCTATTTCCAGTTTTTTAAGGAATCTCCACACTGTTCTCCATAGTGGCTGTACTAGTTTGCATTCCCACCAACAGTGTAAGAGGGTTCCCTTTTCTCCACACCCTCTCCAGCATTTATTGCTTGTAGACTTTTGGATCGCAGCCATTCTGACTGGCGTGAAATGGTACCTCATAGTGGTTTTGATTTGCATTTCTCTGATAATGAGTGATGTTGAGCATCTTTTCATGTGTTTGTTAGCCATCTGTATGTCTTCTTTGGAGAAATGTCTATTTAGTTCTCTGGCCCATTTTTTGATTG
>NW_011494755.1:1140006-1157823 GCF_000754665.1 Bison bison bison
CCAATATTCTGGGAGGTGGGTCATAGAGGATCCTGCTGTGATGTATGTCGGAGAGTGTTTTGCCTATGTTCTCCTCTAGGAGTTTTATAGTTTCTGGTCTTACGTTGAGATCTTTAATCCATTTTGAGTTTATTTTTGTGTAAGGTGTTAGAAAGTGGTCTAGTTTCATTCTTTTACAAGTGGTTGACCAGATTTCCCAGCACCACTTGTTAAAGAGATTGTCTTTAATCCGTTGTATATTCTTGCCTCCTTTGTCAAAAATAAGGTGTCCATATGTGCGTGGATTTATCTCTGGGCTTTCTATTTTGTTCCATTGATCAATATTTCTGTCTTTGTGCCAGTACCATACTGTCTTGATAACTATGGCTCTGTAATAGATCCTGAAGTCAGGTAGGTTGATTCCTACAGTTCCCTTCTTCTTTCTCAAGATAGCTTTGGCTATTCGAGGTTTTTTGTATTTCCATACAAATTGTGAAATTATTTGTTCTAGCTCTATGGAGAATACCATTGGTAGCTTGATGGGGATTGCATTGAATCTATAAATTGCTTTGGGTAGTATACTCATTTTCACTATATTGATTCTTCCAATCCATGAACATGGTATATTTCTCCATCTATTAGTGTCCTCTTTGATTTCTTTCACCAGTGTTTTATAGTTTTCTATATATAGGTCTTTAGTTTCTTTAGGTAGATATATTCCTAAGTATTTTATTCTTTCTGTTGCAATGGTGAATGGAATTGTTTCCTTAATTTCTCTTTCTGTTTTCTCATTGTTAGTGTATAGGAATGCAAGGGATTTCTGTGTGTTGATTTTATATCCTGCAACTTTACTATAATCATTGATTAGTTCTAGTAATTTTCTGGTGGAGTCTTTAGGGTTTTCTATGTAGAGGATCATGTCATCTGCAAACGGTGAGAGATTTACTTCTTCTTTTCCAATTTGGATTCCTTTTATTTCTTTTTCTGCTCTGATTGCTGTGGCCAAAACTTCCAAAACTATGTTGAATAGTAATGGTGAAAGTGGGCACCCTTGTCTTGTTCCTGACTTTAGAGGAAATGCTTTCAATTTTTCACCATTGAGGATAATGTTTGCTGTGGGTTTGTCATATATAGCTTTCATTATGTTGAGGTATGTTCCTTCTATTCCTGCTTTCTGGAGAGTTTTTATCATAAATGGGTGTTGAATTTTGTCAAAGGCTTTCTCTGCATCTATTGAGATAATCATATGGTTTATATTTTTCAATTTGTTAATGTGGTATATTACATTGATTGATTTGTGGATATTGAAGAATCCTTGCATCCCTGGGATAAAGCCCATTTGGTCATGGTGTATGATCTTTTTAATGTGTTGTTGGATTCTGATTGCTAGAATTTTGTTAAGGATTTTTGCATCTATGTTCATCAGTGATATTGGCCTGTAGTTTTCTTTTTTTGTGGGATCTTTGTCAGGTTTTGGTATTAGGGTGATGGTGGCCTCATAGAATGAGTTTGGAAGTTTACCTTCCTCTGCAATTTTCTGGAAGAGTTTGAGCAGGATAGGTGTTAGCTCTTCTCTAAATTTTTGGTAGAATTCAGCTGTGAAGCCATCTGGACCTGGGCTTTTGTTTGCTGGGAGATTTTTTATTACAGTTTCAATTACCGTGCTTGTGATGGGTCTGTTAAGATTTTCTATTTCTTTCTGGTCCAGTTTTGGAAAGTTGTACTTTTCTAAGAATTTGTCCATTTTATTGGCATATAATTGTTGATAGTAGTCTCTTATGATCCTTTGTCTTTCTGTGTTGTCTGTTGTGATCTCTCCATTTTCATTTCTAATTTTATTGATTTGATTTTTCTCCCTTTGTTTCTTGATGAGTCTGGCTAATGGTTTGTCAATTTTATATATCCTTTCAAAGAACCAGCTTTTGGCTTTGTTGATTTTTGCTATCATCTCTTTTGTTTCTTTTGCATTTATTTCTGCCCTAATTTTTAAGATTTCTTTCCTTCTACTAACCCTGGGGTTCTCCATTTCTTCCTTTTCTAGTTGCTTTAGGTGTAGGGTTAGGTTATCTATTTGACTTTTTTCTTGTTTCTTGAGGTATGCCTGTATTGCTATGAATTTTCCCCTTAGGACTGCTTTTAAAGTGTCCCATAGGTTTGGGGTTGTTGTGTTTTCATTTTCATTCGTTTCTATGCAAATTTGGATTTCTCTTTTGACTTCTTCTGTGATTTGTTGGTTATCCAGCAGCGTGTTGTTCAGCCTCCATATGTTGGAATTTTTAACAGTTTTTCTCCTGTAATTGAGATCTAATCTTATTGCGTTGTGGTCAGAAAAGATGCTTGGAATGATTTCTATTTTTTTGAATTTACCAAGGCTAGATTTATGGCCTAGGATGTGATCTATCCTGGAGAACGTTCCATGTGCACTTGAGAAAAAGGTGAAATTCATTGTTTTGGGATGAAATGTCCTATAGATATCAATTAGGTCTAACTGGTCTATTGTATCGTTTAACGTTTGTGTTTCCTTGTTAATTTTCTGTTTAGTTGATCTATCCATAGGTGTGAGTGGGTATTAAAGTCTCCCACTATTATTGTGTTATTTTTAATTTCTCCTTTCATACTTGTTAGCATTTGTCTTATATATTGCGGCGCTCCCATGTTGGGTGCATATATATTTATAATTGTTATATCTTCTTCTTGGATTGATCCTTTGATCATTATGTAGTGACCATCTTTGTCTCTTTTCACAGCCTTTGTTTTAAAGTCTATTTTGTCTGATATGAGTATTGCTACTCCTGCTTTCTTTTGGTCCCTATTTGCATGGAAAATCTTTTTCCAGCCCTTCATTTTCAGTCTGTATGTGTCCCCTGTTTTGAGGTGGGTCTCTTGTAGACAACATATGTAGGGTCTTGTTTTTGTATCCATTCAGCCAGTCTTTGTCTTTTGGTTGGGGCATTCAACCCATTTATGTTTGAGGTAATTACTGATAAGTATGATCCCATTGCCATTTACTTTATTGTTTTGGGTTCGATTTTATACACCATTTTTGTGTTTCCTATCTAGAGAATATCCTTTAGTATTTGTTGGAGAGCTGGTTTGATGGTGCTGAATTCTCTCAGCTTTTGCTTGTCTGAAAAGCGTTTGATTTCTCCTTCGTATTTGAATGAGATCCTTGCTGGCTACAATAATCTGGGCTGTAGGTTATTTTCTTTCATCACTTTAAGTATGTCTTGCCATTGCCTCCTGGCTTGAAGAGTTTCTATTGAAAGATCAGCTGTTATCCTTATGGGAATTCCCTTGTGTGTTATTTGTAGTTTTTCCCTTACTGCTTTTAATATTTGTTCTTTGTGTTTGATCTTTGTTAATTTGATTGATATGTGTCTTGGGGTTCTACTCTAGATTTTTAATTTTAGCTTTTTGTTATTTGTTATCAATTTTGTACCTATAGTTTTTTTTTTCATAATTTCTGTGACGCTTTTTTATTTTCTCTTTTTCTTTTTCTCTGTTTCTTTCTCTTCTTCTTTTAAATAACATTGTATATCTGAAATTCCAAACTCTACTTTAGATTTTTAATTTATGCTTTTTGGTATTTGTTATAAATTTTGTACCTGTACTTTCTTTATAATTTATGCGACTTTGTTTGTTCTTTTTTTTTTTTTTCCTCACTCTTTCTTTTTCTTCTTCTTTTTGTAACATTGTATTTTTGAAATTCCAAACTCTACTATAGATTTTTAACTTTTGCTTTTTGGTATTAGTTATCAGTTTTGTACCTATATTTTCTTTATAATTTTCACGACCTTGTTTGTTTTTTGTTTTGTTTCTATTTTTTCTTTCTTTTCCTTCTTCTTTTCTTTAACATCGTATTTTTGAAATTCTAAACTCTACTCTAGATTTTTAATTTTTACTTTTATGTATTTGTTATCAATTTTGTACCTTTAAGAACCCAATCTTCAGTACCCATTTATCACTAGGGAGCGAGATTACTGGCTTAACTGCTGTCTCTCCCTTTGGATTCTCCTTTTTCTCCACCAGGTCGCCTGTGTCTCCTCCCTAACCCCTCTCTACTCTACCCAACTCTGTGAATTTCTGTGTGTTCCAGACGGTGGAGAACACTTAGGAAACTGATTACTGGCTGGATCTGTCTCCCTCCTTTTCATTCCCCCCCTTTTAACCTCCTGGCCACCTCTGTCACCTTCCTCCTTCTTTTCTTCTCTGTATAACTCCATGAACAACTCTGAGCAGTCCAGTTGTGGAGTGCACATAAGGAAGAGATTACTGGATAGCCCACTCTCTCCTCTATTGATTCCACCTCATCTCATTCGGGTCACCTCTAACTCCCTCCTCCCTCTTCTCTTCTCCATATAATGCTGTGAACCTCTCTGGGTGACCCTTAAGGTAGAGAAACTTTTCATCTTTAATGTAGATGTTTTATCAGTGGTGCTGTATAGAAGGAGAAGCTATGAAACTACTGTAAAAATAAGACTGATAACCGGAAGCAGGAGGCTTAAGTCCAAACCCTGACTCCAGGGAGCTCCTGACTCCAAGGACCATTAATTGACAGGAGCTCATCAAATGCCTCCATACCTGCACTGAAACCAAGCACCACACAATGGCCAACAAGTTTCAGGGCAAGACATACCAAGAAAATTCTCCAGCAACAAGGAACACAGCCCTGAGCTCCAAGATACAGGCAGCTCAAAGTCACCCCCAAACCATAGACATCCTATGGGATGTCTGGACATATCTGGAAATGTCTCATTACTGGACATTTCATTGCACTCCAGAGAGAAGAAATACAGCTCCACCCACCAGAACACCGACACAAGCTTCCCTAACCAAGAAACCTTGACAAGCCACCTGTACAAACCCACACACAGTGAGGAAATGCCACAATAAAGAGAACTCCACAAACAGCCAGAATACAGAAAGGACACCCCAAACTCAGCAATTTAAACAAGATTAAGAGACAGAGGAATACCCAGTAGATAAAGGAACAGGATAAATGCCCACCAAACCAAACAAAAGAGGAAGAGATAGGGAATCTACCTGATAAAGAATTCCAAATAATGATAGTGAAATTGATCCAAAATCTTGAAATCAAAATGGAATCACAGATAAATAGCCTGGAGACAAAGATTGAGAAGATGCAAGAAAGGTTTAACAAGGACCTAAAAGAAATAAAAGAGAGTCAATATATAATGAATAATGCAATAAATGAAATTAAAAACACTCTGGAGGCAACAAATAGTAGAATAACAGAGGCAGAAGATAGGATTAGTGAATTAGAAGATAGAATGGTAGAAATAAATGAATCAGAGAGGATAAAAGAAAAACGAATTAAAAGAAAGGAGGACAATCTCAGAGACCTCCAGGACAATATTAAATGCTACAACATTCGAATCATAGGGGTTCCAGAAGAAGAAGACAAAAAGAAAGACCATGAGAAAATACTTGAAGAGATAATTGTTGAAAACTTCCCTAAAATGGGGAAGGAAATAATCACCCAAGTCCAAGAAACCAGAGAGTCTCCTTTGCTTTTTGCGTCCCTTCTTTCACAGTTATTTGTAAGGCCTCCTCAGACAGCCATTTTGCTTTTTTGCATATCTTTTTCTTGGGGATGGTCTTGATTCCTGTCTCCTGTACAATGTCACAAACCTCCATCCATAGTTCATCAGGTACTCTGTCTATCAGATCTAGTCCCTTAAATTTATTTCTCACTTCCACTGTAGAGTTATAAGGGATTTGATTTAGGTCATACCTGAATGGTCTAGTGGCTTTCTCCATTTTCTTCAATTTCAGTCTCAATTTGGCAATAAGGAGTTCATGATCCAAGCCACAGTCAGCTCCTAGACAGCATATTGAAAAGCAGAGACATCACTTTGCCAAGAAAGGCCAGAGAGTCAAAGCTGTGGTTTTCCAGTAGTCACATACAGATGTGAAGTTGAACCATAAAAAAGGCTGAGCACCAAAGAACTGATGCTTTCAAATTGTGGTGCTGAAGAAGACTCTTGAGAGTTCCTTGACAGAAAGGAGATCAAATCAGTCAATCCTAAAGGAAACCAACCATGCCTATTCATTGGAAGGACTGATGCTGAAGCTGAAGCTCCAATACTATGGTCACCTGATGCAAAGAACCAACTCACTGGAAAAGACTCTGATGCTGGGAAATATTCAGAGCAGAAACAGAAGAGGGTGGCAGAGGATGAGATGATTGGATGGCATCCTCAACTCAATGGACATGAGTTTGAGCAAACTCCTGGAGTTAATAAAAAACAGGAAAGCCTGGTGGGCCACAGTCCATTGGGTTGTAAAGAGTCAGACGTGACTGAGCGACTGAACAACAGCAAAATATAGATGCAAATATTTGTAAAAGTGTGTATATTTACATGTACATAGGTGCATATAAAAGCACACTTATTCCACACTTTTGACCACTGAGAACACCTGGGAGCAGTGATATGTTAATAGTAATTGTAAATCTATTGCCACACCTTGATTACTAAATTCAATTTTCCACTAAAATGGAACCAGTGCTGATTCTAAGAATGATAAATGAAAAAATGTTAACTTTGAAATCTATGTACATTGGGTATAGAATTCTATCTGTTCAGTTTAGTCAGTGCATGTCTGATCTTTGCAAGCCCATGGACTGCAGCACACCAGGTTTCCCTGTCCATTACCAACTCCCAGAGTCCACCCAAACCCATGTCCATTGAGTCGGGGATGCCTTCCAACCGTATCATCCTCTATTGTCCCCTTCTCCTCCTGCCTTCAATCTTTCCCAGCATCATGGTCTTTTCCAAGAAAAAGGTGCCAAATCAAGTTGCCAATGTATTGGAGTTTCAGCTACAGAATCAGTCCATCCAGTGAATATTCAGGACTGATCTCATTTAGGATTGACTGGTTGGTTCTCCCTGATGTCCAAGGAACTCTCAAAAGTCTTCTCCAACACCACAGTTCAAAAGCATCAGTTCTTCAGTGCTCAGCTTTCCTTATGGTCCAACTTTCACATCCATACATGACTACAGGAAAATCCATAAGCTTTGACTAGACAGACCATTGTTGGGAAAGTAATGTTTCTGCTTTTTAATATGCTATCTAGATTGGTCATTGCTTTTCTTCCAAGGAGCAAATGTATTTAATTTCATGGCTACAGTCACCATCTGCAGTGATTCTGGAGCCCAAGAATGTAAAGTCTGTCACTGTTTCCATTGTTTCCCTATCTATTTGTCATGAAGTGAAGGGATTACCTGCCATGATCTTAGTTTTTTGAATTTTGAGTTTTAAGCCTGCCTTTCACTCTCTTCTTTCACTTTCATCAAGAGGTTCTTTAGCTCCTCTTCATTTTATGCCATAAGGGTGGTGTCACCTGCATATCTGAGGTTATTGATATTTCTCTTGGCAATCTTGATTCCAGCTTGTGCTTCTGCAGCCAGCGTTTCTCATGATGTACTCTTCATTTAAGTTTAATAAGCAGGATGACAATATACAGCCTTGATGTATTCCTTTCCCAATTTGGAACCAGTCTGTAGTTCCATATCTGGTTCTAACTGTTCCTTCTTGACCTGCATATAGATTTTTCAGGAGGCAGGTAAGGTGGTCTGGTATTCCCAACTTGTTAAGAATTTTCTTCCATAGTTTGTTGTGATCCACACAGTCAAAGGCTTTGGCATAGTCAATAAAGCAGAAGTAGATAGTTTTTTTGTTTGTTTGTTTGTTTTTCTGGAATTCTCTTGCTTTTTCTATGACCCAACAGATTGTTGGCAATTTGATCTCTGGTTCCTCTACCTTTTCTAAATCCAACTTGATCATCTGGAAGTTCTCAGTTCATGGACTGTTGAGGCCTAGCTTGGCGAATTTTGAGTATTATTTTGCTAGCTTGTGAAATGAGTGCAGTTCTGTGGTATTTGAACATTCTTTGGCATTGCTTCTCTTTCTACAGGATTACAGAATATTATAGTGACTCTTTTTCTTTCAGTACTTTAATGTTGTGGTTTCTTCATTATCTCAGGCTTTCAGTGAGAACAAACTTCTCTCTTATGAACATAAGCTACCTCTTTTCTGATTTTTAAGCAGTTTGTTGCTGAACCTTGGTGTGGTTTTCTTTCTGTTTCTCATTATTTTGGCTACTGAGATTTTTTTTTGTCTGTGTATTTATTGTTTTCATCAAGTTTAGAAAGTTTCTATCCATTATTTAAATATTATTTTTGTTTTGCATTTTGTATTTACTTAAAATACATTTTATTTCAATGCATTTTGTATTTACTACTCCTTTTTCTTTTTTGGACTCCAGTTATATGTATACCATATCACTTAAAGCTGTCTCACACAGTTAATGGTCTGTTCACATTTTTTTCATTGTCTTTTCTCTTTGTTTTATTTTAAAAAGTGTAACTATTTCTCTGATTCCTTGTTCACTAGTCTTTCCTTCTGCATGGTCCAATTACTTTAATTCCACCCAAAGTATACTGGATAGATTCATATTAGATACACTTCATTACTAGGTCTTAGAATTTGTATTTTTAAAATATCTCTAAATATAATTTTATATTTATAAATATAAATAAATATATTTATTTAAAAATATATATCTCTAAATATAATTTTATGTATCTCAAATGACACGATTTTTTCTCTACCTTCTTGACAATATTAAATACAGTCAGAATAACTTCTTAATGTCATGTCTAGTAATTCTATCAGTGCCCTGTTTGCTGCTTTAAAAATCTACTTTCTTTCTTTTATGTTGTTTTATTAAAATATTAATAACAACTAAAAGATGTGTCCATTTAGGCTATACAAGGTGAATTTTATAGGTGTGCAATGTGTTGATTTTATTCTCAGCCTTGTGTGAGCTCTGAAAATCATTCCCTCCAGTTCTCCTGGATGATCCTTCCCCAGGTCCTGCTTAGTTTCTTCATACACCTTCACTGATCAGTACTCAGCTGAAAGCGGAGCGGTGTCCCTTTAGAGCTCTAGCTCTTTTTTCTGTAGCTTCCTCCTCTCTGGATTTGGACTTGAAAACTAGCTGCCTTGTTCTCCCTGGCCTCTCAATTCCATCCTCAAATCCTTTCCCGATGGGTTCCCTCTCCTTATCTTATTACCCGGAAATTCATCATTCAGGGAAGTAAGTTGGGAAAATTAAAGGGTTCACTTCATTTGTTCCTCATCTCTCAGGGATCACTGTCCTATGTTGTTTCATGTTCAATATCTTAAAATTTATTTTTCACATGTATTTCTGTTTTATTTTTATTGCTTCAGGTAGAAGGGCAAAACATGGTCCCTGTTTCTTCTTGGTCAGAAGCAGAAATCTAATCCTCATCACCTTTCTGTTTTCCCCATCAGAAAACAAATCCATTCAGTTCAGTCACTCAGTCGTGTCCGACTCTTTGCAACCCCATGGTCTGCAGCACACTGGGCTTCCCTGTCCAGTACCAACTCCCAGAGCTTGCTCAAACTCATGTCCATCAAGTTGGTGATGCCGACTTAATTAATGAACTATTAAACAAATATTTCAATATATTCTAGAATGGGTGGCAGTGGAGTAAAGCTGAGAAAGAAAGGTAAATAGAGAGAGACAAAGAGGAGAGAGATAGAGTGGAGAGAGACAGACAGCAAAGAGAGGAGGAAAGATTTGGGGCTATTTTTTTGCTAATATTCCTAAGAGCTGCCAGAGTGAAAGGGCTAGACATGAAATAAAGTAACAGGTGTTGCTCAATCTAATTGAAATCACAATTAAATTCAAACGAGCTGAATTTAGAATCTAGCCAGAATAAAGATCAAAAACTGACTATGTAGCCAAGAAATGGAAGCAACCTAAGTGTTCATTGACAGGTGAGTGGATAAAGAGGTGATGTACATACAGAAAGGAATATTACTCAGCTATTAAAAAGAATGGAATAACGACATGTGCAGCAACATGGATGGATGTATAGATTGTCATACAGAGTAAAGTAAGTCAGACAGAGAAGGACAAATACTGTATGATATCACTTTTATTCAGAATCTAGAAGAATTGATGCTTTTGAACTGTGGTGTTGGAGAAGACTCTTGAGAGTCCCCTGGACTGCAAGGAGATCCAACCAGTCCATCCTAAAGGAGGTCAGTCCTGGGTGATCATTGGAGGTACTGATGTTGAAGCTGAAACTCCAATACTTTGGCCACCTGTTGCAGAGAGTTGACTCATTTGAAAAGACTCTCATGATGGGAAAGATTGAAGGTAGGCGGAGAAGGGGATGACGGAGGATGAAATCGTTGGATGGCATCACAGACACAATGGACATGGGTTTGGGTGGACTCTGGGAGTTGGTGATGGACAGGAAGGCCTGGCGTGCTGCGGGTCATGGGGTTGCAAAGAGTCAGACACAACTGAGCGACTGAACTGAACTGAAAAGTAGACATGAACTTATAAAACAGAAACAGACTTATGGCTTAGAGAATGAACTTACTATTACCAAGGGAGAAGGAGGGAGGGGGAGGAATAGATAGGGGGTTTGTGATGGACATGTACACACTGCTGTATATGAAATGAATAACTAGCAAAGATACACTGTATCGCAAGGGAACTCTGCTCAGTATTACTAACAACTTATATGGGAGAAGAATTTGAAGATTAATAGATACATAAACATATTATTGAATCACTTTGCTGTAAACTTAAAACTAACACAACATTTTTTATCAATTACACTCTAAAATAAAATAAGTTGACTGACAGTTGGTCTTTCAGAAGTAGCAAGAAAGAATTTTATTTTAAGTATAGTAAATAGGTTATCTGTATTTCATAGAAGAGAAAATCAAACTAGCATGTTTAAAAAATAGCCTAAGTTCACTCAGCTTGTGCAGACAAAAATCAAATTGGAATTCTATACTCCAAATCACAAGTGTTCTGTTCTTTTCCCTTTACTTCAACTCTGACCAAGTGTAGAAAAATGAAGCCAATCATTTTATAGATATCTGTCCCAAACTTCTGCATAGACCATATCATCCACACCTAGGGCTCAGTTGCCATCTCTGAGCAAAGGACTTTTTCATATACAGCTTGACTCCTGATTTCTCTCCTGGACTTCACTAATCTGTCTTCCCCTGGAAGTCTAATCATCAACACAGTCAACCAGTCATCCAACTTACATCATTACCTTTATGAAGTCATCATCCTTAAGCTTCTCCTCTTATTCAATCAATGCTTGCATTAGAGTTCTTTACTTATACTACTAGAATCATTGTTGATGACTATCCATACATGAAAGATCCTCAAATCCAATACTGTAACCATGAAATTCCCATATTCATCCTGTCTTTTCACTGCCTCTATGTACACTGTCTCCATGGTCCTCTAACTCATTTGTCACATTCTCAGTTGATCCTTTATACTGTCGAAAGACCAGTCTTTCTAAACCTAATATCTTAGCCTGATCACATCGCAAGAGTATGAGAAAACATTCACTGACCTGCTCTTTCTACGGAAAAAAGCCCAGTATGATAAGATTTTTGACAAACAAGCTTCATCAAACCATTTTACCTTCATCTCTTAAACAAATGCTCATTAAAGTCCTGAGAGGATCTCTTTCTTCCCTTGCCTTTGTGAATAAAAATTACTAGCAATTGGTTGCTGGTTTTTATTTTCTCATCTGATTGTCACAGCTTCATAATGTAGACATTGCAGTGTCCATCTTCCAAAGCACAGAGAGGTCACATTCTTATATGGAAGAAACCATTAGCCTTGACTTCCAATTTCTTCTTTTTTGTATTTAAAAAGAAATAAATAATGGTAACACCATCCTAATATTAAATGTATTAAATATGTATTAAATGTATTAAAATAATGTATTAAAATAATCAACTATAAAATACTAGTCATAGGAAAAATTTGGCTTAAAACTCAATATCCAAAAACTAAAATCGGGCATTTGGTCCTGTCAATTCATGTCAAGTAGATAGAGAAACACTGGAAACTGACAGATTTTATTTTCTTGGGCTCCAAAATCACAATGGATAGTGACTGCAGCCATGAAATTAAAAGATTCTTGCTTCTTGGAAGAAAAGTTATGACAAATCTAGACAGTATATAAAAAAAGAGAAATTATTTTGCTGACCATGGTCTATATGATCAACATTATGGGTTTTTTTTTTCTCAGTAGTCATGTACAGGTGTAAGAGTTGGACAATAAACAAGGGTAAGCATCAAAAACTTGATGCTTTCAAATTGTGATGCTGGAGAAGATTCTTGAGAGTCCCTTGGACTGCAAGGAGATCAAACCAGTCAACCCTAAAGGAAATTAATACTGAATATTCATTGGAAGAACTGACGCTGAAGCTGAAGCTCTAATAGTTTCACCACTAGATGTGAAAAGCCAGCTCACTGGAAAAACCCTAATGCTGGGAAAGATTGGGGACAGGAGGAGAAGGGGACGTCAGAGGATGAGATGGTTGGATGGCATCACCAACTCAATGGACTAGTTTGAGCAAATTTCAGGATATAGTGAAGGACAGGGAAGCATGGTGTACTGCAGCCCATGGGGTCTCAAAAAGTAGGATATGACTTAGCAAGTGAATGACAAGTCATAGGCAATAAAATAATGAGCATCCACCATTATCTAGTATGTATACTATGGAAGTTTATTAAAATCAGGTGATTTTATAGCGATACCTATAGTGATACCTATACATTATAGGGATACCTATAATGGTATCAGAAGACTTAAGAGGTCTTCACAAAGTGAAGTTAAAATCATAGGATTAAAGATATCTGGTGAAGCCAGTTTCAGAAAAGTACTTACTGGAGATAATAAACCCAAGGCCAGATAACAGAAAATTTTAAAAGGCTTTCTAAAATTTTAAAATTTTAGAAAGGCTCCATATAGAAATAGAGTTTTAGGGGCTTGGTTAAGTTCTATTTCCTCATCCATAGATCAGAATCTCTCTGACCTTGTGAAGACAGTGAAAGTCTAATCTTTGAAGGAAGGCAGATGAGTGAATATGAAAAGTTGGAATTAATAACAATCTTAAGCCTCATTACTGGGTTAGCTTTTATTTATATATACTTCTGATACCTCCATTCTTTCACCTTTCTATTATTTCTCCAATAGTCATAAACCATTGCTTTCAAGTATTATTATCAGATAATTATTGATCAGTTCATTGACTCCAATCTAATGACCTGAGGTTGTTGCTCTTTGGACAAACTAGATAAATCTTTGTTATAATTTGCTAACATGTCCTAAAATTAATCCCAGTACATCTTCTGTCTCTTTCTTCTTTACCAATGGCCAGTCCTCAACTTGAGTCCAAGCCATTAAAAAAAAATCTACAGATATCATTAATGATTCCATGACAAAAACCAAATATGTGTTGTATGTTTAGCTATCTGGTCCAGAGAGGGATTACAAATGCTATGAAAATTTCTAAGTATACATTTTAATTCTTTGTATATTGTGGTTTATATAATAAGATATTTCACATATTTCAATATTTTACACCCATTTAATAGGCTTTCATTATTGTAACATCTATAGCACAGATTTCATGTCCTTTTTTTTTTTTCCTAAGTGCTAATGAGCTCATTTATACCATTGGATTTAAACCAGGTGTCTGGAATAACAGGATTAAACAGAGTACTAATAGTTTTTGAATATTCATTGGAAGGGCTGATGCTGAAGCTGAAGCTCCAATACTTTGGCCACCTGATGGGAAGAGTAGACTCATTAGAAAAGACCCTGACGCTGGGAAAGATTGAAGGCAGGAGGAGGAGGGAATGACAGAGGATGAGGTGGTTGGATGGCATCACTAACTCAATGGACATGAGTTTGAGCAAGCTCAAGGGATAGTGAAGGACTGGGGAGCCTGGTGTGCAGCAGTCCATGGGGTCACAAGAGTCAGACACTAGTGGGCAACTGAACAACAACAGCAACAACTAGTAGTTTCACTGAAACACCTTTTATCTTCTTGTGAATTTACTTAAAAAAAAAAAAAAAAAAGATGTCAGCATCTGAAGACTAATAACATGCCACTAAAGTCTCTGGTATTTTTTTCTTGACTGGAACTCATCCACTCTACTCTAGTCAGGATATATTTCTGCAGATATTTTATATCTGTATATAGATGTTCACATTACACACACACACATAAATGCATACAGAAACATATCCACACATTTAAAACACAGCCACACATTTAGAGAATATGTAATTATTTCTATTCCATTTAGTTATGTTAAAAAAGAGTTCATACTAGTTTGCTAACACTGCCATAACAAAACATCAGGGACTGGGTGGCTTAAACAACAGAAATTTATCAGGTGATAGTTTTGGAAGCTAGAACCAAGATTAGGATGTTAACAGGTTTAAAGTCTTCTGAGGCCTCTGCTTGGCTTCTAGAGCGTCACCTTCTCACTATGTGCATTCAAATTTTCTTTTCTTATAATGACACAAATCAAGAGCCTACAATAACAGTCTTGTTTCAATTTAACCACCTTTTAAAAGGTCATATCTTCAAATATAGATGCATTCTGAGGTACTAGGTATGTGTGGGAGTAGGGGTGGGGGGCTAGGCCTTCAACATTAGAGTTTTGAAGGAACACAACTCAGCATTACACAGAGGCTAATAATAAACTAGCTAAAAATCTAGTAAAGTAATTACATTCACCTATTGTTGTTGTTATATCAATTGTTGTTGTTCAGTTGCTCAGTCGTGTTCAACTTTTGCGACCCCATGGACTGCAGCACAGGATTGAGTAATGCCATCCACTGAGTCAGTGTTGCCACCAACAATCTCATCCATTGTCATCCCCTTCTCCTTCTGCCTTCAATCTTTCCCCGCATCAGGGTCTTTCCTAATGAGTTGGCTCTTTGCATCGGGTGGCCAAAGTATTGGAGCTTCAGCCTCAGCATCAGTCCTTCCAATGAATATTCAGGATTAATTTCCTTTAGGATTGAGTGGTTTGATCTCCTTGCAGTCCAAGGACTCTCAAGAGTCTTATCTAACACCACAGTTCAAAAGCATCAAGTCTTCAGTGCTCAACCTTCTTTATATCCAACTCTTCACATCCATTTGTATATTACATGTACATAATTTTGAATACTTACCAATATGCTAATTTAATGTTTAAGTTATATTTACACTGAAGTAGAAACTCACACTGATCAGATTGGCCATCATCAATATGTCTACAAATAATAAATGCTGGAGAAGGTGTGGAGAAAAGTGAACTCTCCTACATTGTTTGTGAAGATGCAGATTGGTACAACCACAATGGAAACCAGTATGGAAGTTCTTTAAAAAACTAATAATAGAGTTGCCATAGAATACTGAAATCTACTCCTGGGCATATATACAGAGAAAATGCTAATTCAAAAAGATACATGCACCCCAATGTTCATAACAGCAATATTTAAAATAGGCAAGACATTGAAGCAACCTAAGTGTCCACTGACAGATGAATGAATAAAGAAGATGTGGAATACATATACAGTGTAATGTTACTCAACTATAAAAAGGATAAAACAATGTATTTTGCAGCTTATTTATTTCTAGGCAATTATTGCTAGGCTGGGCCTAGAAATAATTATACTAAGTGAAGTAAATTAGAGAAAGACAAATAGATGATACCATCAATTTGTGGAGTCTACAAAAAATGATAAAAATGAATTTATTTACAAAATAAACTCACAGATCCAGAAAACAAGCTTATCATTAACAAAAAAGAAAGGAGGATGATGGATAAATTAAGAATTTGAGACTAATTGATTGCTGTTGTTGTTTAGTTACTAAGTTGTGTCTGACTCTTTTGCAACCCCATAGACTATATAGCGCCCCCAGGCTCCTCTGTCTGTAGGATTTCCCTGGCAATAATACTGAAGTGAGTTGCCATTTCCTTTTCTAGGGGATCTTCTTGACCCAGTGATAAAAGCTGTGCCTCCTACATTGTCAGGCAAATTCTTCACCACTGAGCCACCAGAGAAGCCTGAGGTTAATAGATACCCAGTTAGCTGATACTACATACAAAACAGATAAATAACAAGGACTTACTATAAACATGGGGAAATATATTCAATATCTTATCATAACCTACTTTGGAAAAGAATCTGAAAAAGAATACACACACACACATAACTGAATTATTTTGTTATACACTTGAAACAATATTAATCAATATATTTCAATTTTTAAAAATTTTAGAAAGAAATAAAAATATCACTAAGCCAACAAAAATAATTATATTTAGCCCTATCAGATCAGATCAGTCACTCAGTCGTGTCCAACTCTTTGAAACCCCATGAATTGCAGCACGCCAGGCCTCCCTGTCCATTGCCAACTCCTGGAGTTCACTCAGACTCACGTCCATCGAGTCAGTGATGCCATCCAGCCATCTCATCCTCTGTCGTCCCCTTCTCCTCCTGCCCCCAATCCCTCCCAGCATCAGAGTCTTTTCCAATGAGTCAACTCTTCGCATGAGGTAGGCAAAGTACTGGAGTTTCAGCTTCAGCATCATTCCTTCCAAAGAAATCCCAGAGCTGATCTCCTTCAGAATGGACTGGCCGGATCTCCTTGCAGTCCAAGGGACTCTCAAGAGTCTTCTCCAACACCACAGTGCAAAAGCATCAATTCTTGGGTGCTCAGCTTTCTTCATAGTCCAACTCTCACATCCATACATGACCACTGGAAAAACCATAGCCTTGACTAGATGGACCCTTTTGACAAAGTATGTCTCTGCTTTTCAATATGCTATCTAGGTTAGTTGTAACTTTTGTTCCAAGGAGTAAGCATCCTTTAATATCATGCCTGCAGTCACCATCTGCAGTGATTTTGGAGCCCCCAAAAATAAAGTCTGACACTGATTCTTACATTGTCTCATATAGGCCCTACTGTTTAGTGTCCCATAAATTAGATGATCCAAACTAGGACACTTTTGACATGAAATGAGTAATAACTAATTACACTGTAGCAGCTGGTATTAATTAGATAAGTTCTGAGCAAATCATAAGATATGGCCACCATTCCAAGGATGTTTCCATTAGGGTCATCATGTTCCAAGACCACAGGATGTTTCACACACAAAATATTGGCATCATATTTCACTACCAGCACCCTAAAACAGTACTGTTTGTGCCATGGCTGATGGAAACTACTTTGGGTTACACCTGATCACTTCCAAGGACCAGATCTAAGTCCATGGAGTCAAGCTAGGAAAACAATCAATCTCTGACAATATCTTATACCCTTGGAACTCAGGGTGATAATACACTTAAGATATTTAATCTGAGGCACAGTGAACCCTATTAATATAATAGGAGACCAGGGATAAGAAGAGAGTTAGATGATAAAAAATCTTCCTTATGGTGGAGGTTAGGAAGAAAGAGATGTCTAATTAAGGTTTTCTTGTTTCCTTTTCTGCATTTTAATTTCCTTATTAGTTCAGTTCAGTCGCTCAGACATGTCCGACTCTTTGCGACCCCATGAATCTCAGCAGGCCAGGCCTCCCTGTCCATCACCACTCCCAGAGTTCACTCAAACTCATGTCCATCGAGTCAGTGATGCCATCCAGCCATCTCATCCTCTGTCGTCCCCTTTTCCTCCTGCCCCCAATCCCTCCCAGCATCAGAGTCTTTTCCAGAGTCAACTCTTCCTCAAATTTTCACTTAGAAAGAAGTCCAGAGCCAGCTATAGCTCAGGGAACAAAGGCAAAATAATCCACACATGGCATAAAACAAACTGGAAAAAGAACCACATCAACATTGATGACACTGAAGAACAGGCTCAAATGACTAGCAATGAAGCCTAAATAGTGATCAGGAATAAGAAATGATTAGCCACAACCAGAAGTTTCTAAAAACAACTATTCCC
>NW_011494755.1:1157923-1160763 GCF_000754665.1 Bison bison bison
CAACTCTTTGAAACCCCATGAATTGCAGCACGCCAGGCCTCCCTGTCCATTGCCAACTCCTGGAGTTCACTCAGACTCACGTCCATCGAGTCAGTGATGCCATCCAGCCATCTCATCCTCTGTCGTCCCCTTCTCCTCCTGCCCCCAATCCCTCCCAGCATCAGAGTCTTTTCCAGAGTCAACTCTTCCTCAAATTTTCACTTAGAAAGAAGTCCAGAGCCAGCTATAGCTCAGGGAACAAAGGCAAAATAATCCACACATGGCATAAAACAAACTGGAAAAAGAACCACATCAACATTGATGACACTGAAGAACAGGCTCAAATGACTAGCAATGAAGCCTAAATAGTGATCAGGAATAAGAAATGATTAGCCACAACCAGAAGTTTCTAAAAACAACTATTCCCTCACACTTCTGTATTCTATCTCCCTCTGAATGGCACATTTTTCTGTCCTAATAAAGTCAAATAAAATTCAAAAATTGCTAGTCTCTGTCCCCAAAAAAAGACCAATCTTCCATATGGTGTTTCCACTTTCTGGGAGGGTGCATAATGACCAACATTGAATTCAACTATTGAGAAAACCTGAAAATCAGTGAAAAAACTGTGATCTCGTTTTTCAAAAAAAAATCTTTGGGGGCAGCTTCTCATTGACCATCATGATGAAAGAAGTAAATGTAAAAGAATAACACAAAAAATAATATATATATAAACTTTTCAGAAAAGAAACTCCCAGGAGTTCATTTTATTCCCTGTACAGTTTCAGAAAGCATACCATTCTAAGAGGAAGTCAGTTAGGTCTTTTTTTTTTCCTTTTTTTAGTTATATGTAGGATCTGGGTGTGATTAACTATTGGTTATCTCACATTTCTTAAAGAACATTCTCAAAAAATTACTAACAGAGTTAAAACAATGTTTCAAGGAGATAGAGATAGAAATAAAAAGGACTCAAGAGAAATAGAGTCAATTTCTCTCTTTGTGTTATGGTAGTCTGTATAATTGGAGAAGTCAATGGCACCCCACTCCAGTACTCTTGCCTAGAAAATCCCAAGGACGGAGGAGCCTGGTAGGCTGCAGTCCATGGGGTTGCTAAAAGTCGGACACGATTGAGCGACTTCACTTTGACTTTTCACTTTCATGCATTGAAGGAGGAAATGGTAACCCACTCCAGTGTTCTCGCCTGGAGAATCCCATGGACAGAGGAGCCTGGTGGGCTGCCATCTATGTGGTCACACAGAGTCGGACATGACTGAAGCGACTTAGCAGCAACAGCAGCAGCAGTCTGTATAATGTTCCTCACTGCCTCATTTTTGAAATATAAGGGGAGACATGTATGCCTTCCTTATAGTGAAAATAAATACAAGATTAAAAAACAATTAAAGGATAAGATAGAAAAATAAGAATGTTTTAAAATCTAAATAAAAATGAACAATTAAGTATTATGGGATTTTTGTTAGCATTAGAAAGCTAAAGCAATCAAAGAGAAATAAAACCAAGTAATTTAGTACCTCAAAGTTTTCTTTAATTCTAAAATAAACATAATCAAAACTAAATAAAATTTAAAATTCAGAGGCTAATATGATAGCAGTTACAGAGAAAAGAGATATAATTTTAAAATAAACATTAAAGTCTAATATGAAAATCTGAAGTGTGCAACTCAGACCAAGAAGAAATAGGGACTTCCTTTATGGTCCAATGGTTGGGAATCTGACTTGCAGCAAAAGGGACATGGGTTCAATCTCTGGTTGGGGAACTAAAATCCCACATACCTGGGACAACCAAGCCCAGTAAGCCTGAGTGCTACAACTATTGAGACTGTGAGCTCTGCAGTCCACATGCCATAACTAGAAAGTTCATGTGCTGCAATATCCCACATGCTGCAACTAAGATCCAACAGAGCCAAATAAATAAATATTTTAAATAAAAGGAAGAAATAAAATGACAAAGGTGCTCCTTTTACAGATTGAAGGTTACAAACAGAGGAAAGAAATATAAACCCCAGATAAAAATCAAATGTATAAACCATCTAAAAGATAGATTCACATTTCTTAATAACAGATTCCTTTTGGATTGGCAATACATTAAATATTTCATGGATAGAGAGCCTATAGAACAGAGAAAAAGATATAGCTCTATTTTTATCAGTGGGTAATTTGACTCAGAAGTTATTTATATTTACAGCTTTAAATATCAGGTATTTGGTTGTAAGACCAAAGCAGTTAGATCCCATGTATCAGAAGGTATATATATTAAAAAAAAAAAACACTGCCAAAGCAGATAATGTTGAAAGTAGAAAAGAATAATTTAATGCCTCCTAGTTGGATATGAGGGGCTTCTCAGGTGGCTCAGTGGTAAAGAATCCGTCTGCCAGTGCAGGAGATGAGGGTTTGATCTCTGGATCAGGAAGATCCCTTGGAGAAGAAAATGGCAACCCATTCATATTCTTGCCTAGGAAATCCTATAGACAGAGGAGCATGGTGGGCTACAGTCCACTGGGTTGCAAAAAAGTTGGAGAAGACTCAGCGACTAACCAACAAAATTGATTAATTGATTTCTACATTGTGATGACAAAAGTTACCTGTCCCTTTTCCATTTACTTGTTAAAAATTTTTCTTCTCAGTAAATGTTTTACTGCTTCCTTCACATCCTTGTTCCTGAGACTGTAGATTAAAGGATTAATGACAGGAGTCATCACTCCATAGAACACAGATACAAGTTTGTCAGTAGCATCCATGTCATCTGAACTAAGTGTCTCTTTAGACTTGGGCTTCATGTACATGAAGAGAATGGTTCCGTAGAATATTATCACCACAGTCAAGTGGGCTGAGCAGGTAGAGAAGACT
>NW_011494755.1:1160879-1168834 GCF_000754665.1 Bison bison bison
TGACATTATTCCTGCAGAAGGGCAATTGTACTACACACCCAGTTTGTACTGTAGAGTTGACAATTCCTATGATCCAGGAGCCAGCTGCCATGGGCACATAGGAACCCTTGCTCATGATGACAGAATATCTCAGAGGGTTGCAAATAGCCACATACCGGTCAAAGGCCATCATGCCCAGGAGCACACACTCTGTTGTCCCCATGGCCAAGCCAAGGAACATCTGCACAGCACATCCAGAGAAGGAGATGGTCTTTTTTTCTGAAAGGAAGCTCACCAGCACGGGGGGAATGGAGACAGTGGTGTAGCAGATGTCCAGGAAGGAGAGGTTCCCCAGGAAGAAGTACATAGGGGAGTGAAGATGGGAGTCTAAGATGCTAATGAGAATAAGGGTGCCATTTCCCAGAAGGATGACCACATACATTATTAAGACTACCACAAAAAAGAGTAGCTCAAGCCTTGGATAACCAGAAAGCCCCTTCAGAAAAAATTCCACCAGAATGGTTTGGTTTTCCCATTCCATCGTATGGTTTCTTTTTCACCTGTAATACATTAGAATATGTTAAGATAAAATATGTATTCTACTATGGTTATATTCAACTATGTACCAATGTAGAAGTACCATATACTCATAGGAAGAAAAGAAAATATAAAAAGGAATAGATCAAAGAAAGAAGAAAAGAAATAAAGTGGACCAAATAGAATAGAGAGGGGGAAGGGAAGAGAAAAGAATGTATTTCAAGCTACAAGCAATATGCCATGTAATTTATTGAATCTCATCAAGGTTCTGGGAGAGAGGTATCATCATCCACATTTTACAATAAATAAATCAAAGCAAAAATATTAAGTAAACTTAATTAAAGGTAAATTTAGAGCAGAGGTAAGATTCAAACCCAAGTCTTTCTTGCTGAAGCCTGAGCTTTTGGTCATGTTTGTTACCACAAGTTAACTAGAGTTTAAAATAAATTCGAGTATTGCATTATGTGTAACTGAAAAATAAACTATTTTTATTGGCTACAAACCACCACTGGAGAAGGAAAGGGCAACTCACTCCAATGTTCTTGCCTGGAAAATCTCATGGACAGAAGAGCCTGGTGGGCTACAGTGCATGGGGTCACAGAGAGTTGGACATAACTTAGTGACTAAACAACAAAGCCCCACACAATAGATTAATGATCTTGTCACTTTTCCATGTTACACTGCTATGATTATTATCTGACTTGTCCATTAGCATGAAAAATTCATTAAGGCAGGGACTTTTTCTTGTTTACTTCTACAATACCAATACCTACAATATAACAGACACAGAGATAAGAGGTTCAGAAATATTTGTTGAGTAAATGAATACAGCCAAGGACCAAATGACTAATATTTCTTACTCTACTAATTATTTTATTTGTACATTACCTCATTTAGTCTGAGAAGCAACCCTATTAGGCAATTATTCATATTATTAGCATTGTCATTTTCATTATAAAAAAGGAAGAAAATAAGTAATTTGCTTAAGGTCAAGGTCAAGGTCATAGCTAAATAAGTGGTTGAGCCAGAACTTGAATCCAAGCCATATGGCTATGGAGTTCAAACTTAATTGTTCATTTGCAGAGAACTTGACTCACAGTCTAGAATATCTTGTAATCTAATAGACAAGACTAATATTTCAAAAGAAATATCAGACCTAAATAGGTTTAATATGGTGATTTGAGAGCACTTTAATTCTTTATATTTTGAAGGGAAATTATTCATTCTGTGACAAAAATATATCTATTAGTGTATAATTCTTCATAATTCTGTAGTCTTCCTTTATGAGTAGTTCTATCTACTTTTTCACTGCTATTTTTAATTGATTTTTCTTTTCATGAGTTCCACAAGAGGTCTTCCCATATTACAAGTTTTCTCCAAAAAAAAAAATTTTAATGTTTTTGGAGAGATTTGTCCTTTCAATTTTGTTTCACTAATGTATGTTTTTGTGTTTGTCAATTTCTTTAGGCTTATTTGGCATTTTATAATTTCATGAAATAAGAAAAAATATTTCTTAATATTTTATCTTTATCCTCTTCCTAGTTCTGAGTCATTTAAAACTTTTTTAAACTTTTAAAAACATTTTAAAACTTTGTTTTACTATAGACTTAGATTTTGCTATAAAAGGTTCTTGTTAATGGTTTCCAGATAATTTTTTTCTCCTTCTGTCTTTAATCCAAATGTTATCTAGATATGTATATCTAGTGATCAGATATTTTTATTCCATTTTATTATATCTAATTCATTTTTTATGATAAAAAATGTGACCTGTATATCTAAAGTTATATATTTTTGGTTCTATTTACTTGATCCATGTTGCAAATGTCAACAAAAAATATGAATTCTCTTTGGGTGAGAGAGATATATATATATATATATATACACACACACATACATACATACATATATCTATATAAAAGAAAGTGAAAGTGAAGTCGCTCAGTCTTGTCTGACTCTCTGCAACCCTGTGGACTGTAGTCCACCAGGCTTCTCCGTCCATTGTATTTTACAGGCAAGAATACTGGAGTGGGTTGCCATTTCCTTCTCCAGGAGATCTTCCCAACCCAAGTATTGAACCCAGGGACACCGCATTGTAGGCAGGCGCTTTATTGTCTGAGCCACCAGGGAAGTCCCATATATGTTGAAAGGAATGTTTAAGAAACTTAGTGACCAAATTCCTAAAGAACTTCTGCTCAGAGAAATAATATCGCTCACTGTGACTTATTCTCTCGGTAGCACTGCACTGATGTCTTACAGGGACGAGCCATGGTTTCATTTCTAATGACCTTGCCTTCTAAAGGTAGGGAGACAGGCATTCTTATACATTCTCAGTGAACACTAAATTGGTGCATCCTCTGTGGAGGACAAATTGGCAGTGTTAAACAGAATCATAAAGGCATGCGTATAACCTTTGACTACAGAATTTACCACTAGGTAATTACCACACAATTATGCCTGTGCATATGTAAAGTAATTTATTTAAAAACTGATTCATTAAAGTACCATTTGTAATAGCAGATGTGGAAGTAAATTAAATTGCTATGAGAAGGGGACATAGAAATAATGAAATACCGGTCTGCTGTTAAAAAGTTTAAGAGACTTTTTGTGCATTGATATGGAAAGATTGTCAAGAACTATTAAGTGGAAAACTAATATTCAGAACTGACTTCCCGGTGGCTCAGTGCTCGTCGACAAGAACCCCTGGAGAAAGAAATGGCACCCCACTCCAATATTCTTGCCTGGGAAATCCCAAGGACAGAGGAGCCTGGTGGGCTATGGTCCACGGAGTTGCCGAAGAGTCCCATATTCTTGCCTGGAGAATCCCAGGGACGGGGGAGCCTGGCGGGCTGTCGTCTATGGGGTCGCACAGAATCGGACACGACTGAAGCGACTTAGCAGCAGCAGCAGCAGCAGCAGGACGTGGTTTAATTACTAGACAGACATAGGAATGTTCAGAACAGTATATAAGGCACAGTAACATTTGTGTATACATATTTTAAATATATGTGTGTGTTAGTAGCTCAGTTGTGTCTGACTCTTTGCGACCCCATGGATTGGAGCCTGCCAGACTCCTCTGTCCATGGGATTTTCCAGACAAGAATACTGGAGTGGGTTGCCATTCTCTTCTCCAGGGGACCTTCTCCACCCAGGGATTGAACCCAGGTCTCCTGCACTACAGGGAGACTCTTTACCGTCTGAGTCACTATATGTGTCTGTACACACAAACACACACGTGCACACACACACATACCAACATTTTTTTGCTCCTATGTAGAATACCTATAGAAAAATAAACAGGAATAGCTTGGTATCTCTAGGAAAGGAAATGAATAGTTCATTAACAGAAATGGAAAGGAGGCTGTTTACTGTATGTTGTTCAGTACCTTTTAAACATTTTGATCCTTGTGACTATAATACCTACCATAAAATAAATTACATTTAAGCTAAAGAGTTCTTGTCTTTGAGATGTATAACCTTTCTCCTTTCACTTTTCTGATGACACACTACATCAAACCATCCATTGCCATGGGACACAACTACATACAGTTAAAAACTGTTCTTATTCAGTATCACACCTCAAATGGGAATTGCTAAAGACTAACAAGTCCTTTAAATATAGTCATAGTTTAATATTCAAGATATTTCCAGTAGTATCATTAGGATTTTCAGGCCCATATGGATCTCCTGTCCCTCCATCAAACTGAAAGCTATCCTCTGATCTGGTTTAGAATCTATACTCCTACCCCAGTCATTTCCTTTCCATTAAATGTGCCACTATCTTTAGGAGCTAGTAAGACTCCTGGAACAAAATTACAGCTGAAAAATGTTAGCTATTATTCTTGTTTCATCCACAAGTCCAAAGAGCCGTCCCTCTTCAGAATTCTTTGTTCACCTCTCTTTAAAAGGTACTTTGCTCTGAATCTCAGGTCTACCTTCCCAATTTCTGAACGTAATTAGTCACCTCAGAATCACTCCAAACTCAACTTCATTTCTCCATTCTAAACTCATCTCCTATCCCCAGCTTTTAACATTTTGTAGCTTTTTATAAAATTTGCATTTTGTTAGAATTTTTCAGATTTTCTACGTTACTGTGTAAACTACTTGAGACCCCAAAGGGCAGTAGATACACGTGAAGTTCATTTAATAATGGAGGTTATACCTACACCTATAAAAATCATCTCTACAAAAACCTTTGTTCCATGAGCTGCCTCCATGCTACATGATATTCTACCAAACATATTACATGATATTTTTAGGAACACAGGCCTTGGAGGTAGGCTTAGTTTAAATGGTATCTCTGCCCCTTACTAAGCAGGGTGGCCTGGGCATATTTCTGATCATCACCTTCCCCAGCTATAGCAAGAAGATAAAGACAGCACCTGTACCATATATTTGTTGATAAGACTAAATGAGATAGTATATATTATACAATTACCACAGTAATGGTTTCCACTATTGGTAGTTTCCTTTATGCCACTCTATCATGGTTCTTCCTTTTGTTAGAGTCTTTTTACATCTTTGAACCAGTCATTGTCTTTTCCATGGCCAGGTATATACAGCCGAAAAGTTTAATCACGTCACACACAGTGTTCTGGCAAAGGGTATTATGTTCATCTTACCATAAAATCCTAATACACTTTATCACAGTATATAACACTCCAGTCCTTTATCACACATCCTTTGGATGTCAACAAATTGAGTGGCAAATAGGAAAAATCACTCATAAGGTTCAATTCACTCCATTAAAAATAGGATTTTAGGGAAGCATTAGTATGTTCCTTCTCTTAAAAACATGGCTGATTTTTTTTTTTTTTTACTGAGACTGTGTTAACATTTTTAGCAAGCCTATAACATAAAAAAATAAATAGAAAATTCACTCATTTTTACAGTTATAACCTAATAAGAGAAAAACAAATATTAAAAATAGTCACCAAGAGTGTATGCAAACACACTAGTATAATGCTCAGTCAGGTCTCTTTCTGGCTATTCACTGCTTCGGTAAATCATCTATTTCACATACAATGTTTCTTTAACCAAATTGGTCATAGTTTTCCACTTCACATGTTTTCTCTGCACAAAGAGTCCCTAGCACAGTATCTGGCATGTAGTTCATCTTGCTCTCAGTTGATTGAGCCAAAGGAATCAGAGTTGCTGCTAGGGGACCAGGAAAGACTTCTTTGTTATGAATTTCATGCTACAGAACACAGAGTTCCCTCTCTACTGTGTGAGAGAGTGAGTGAATTGGCTCAGTTGTGTCCGACTCTATTCGACCCCATAGATGGCAGCCCATCAGGCTCCCCGGTCCCTGGGATTCTCCAGGCAAGAACACTGGAGTGGGTTGCCATGTCCTTCTCCAATGCATGAAAGTGAAAAGTTAAAGTGAAGTCGCTCAGTCAACTCTTAGCAACCCCATGGACTGCAGCCTACCAGGCTCCTCCATCTATGGGATTTTCCAGGCAAGAGTACTGGAGTGGGGCGCCATTGCCTTCTCTACTGTGTAGTGAGCCTTAATTAGCTAAAAATTATAACAGAGTGTTCAAATACTGTGTGCTACTCTAAAAAGCTACACACTGACACAAAGGAATTCATAACTACTGGGCAAATTCCATTCTGTTCCTTACTCAAAGCCTTTGCATGTTAAACTGCTCTTGTGATCTCAAAAGTCTTTATTTTTCCCTACTACCTCTCAGTAACTAGACACTTAAATTCCATTTCCAATATTTAGTCTCTCTTCAGTGAGAAAAACATCTGAATTTCAAACTTGACACATTTAACCCATCAGTCTAAATTTTGCTTGTAGTTGATAAGATTTGGTTCTTGTCTTTACAATAACTTACCTTCAAACCAGGTTTTGACCCTCTTTCTAGGTTGGACAACAAAAGATATTTTTATCTTTCTTTTCTACATGTAGCCAGTTTTCATGATTCCTCATTTCATGAACCTCTAAAGAGGCAGCTACTGATGAGTAATCATTTTGCCATGGAAATTCACTCATTTGTTGACATCTATAGAAGTATGCAGGTTGCAGGTATGATAATTAGGATAAATTCCTCTAGTTCAAATAAAGAATTGTTAGATTCCTCTAGTTCAAAATAGAAAGAAAATTAATATTTAGTAATAAATTTTAGGAATAGGACAGCCTGAAGCCCAGGCTGAAATACGACCCCATTGTGGAGACCCACAAATACCTAAAGAACATGCTTCAGGCTTTGGGACACAATTTAAATGTTCTAAAGGATGTTTCTAAACCTCTGTGCAAAATTTTCAATTGCTTCATAGATGAAATATGTAAAAACTTATGAGACTCCAGAAATAAAGCCCTGAAGACCTAATTACAGGAAGCCTATTACTCTGCTTCACACAGAATCAGGAGGAATCTTGTGCAATGTTATCAAAGTTTCCCCAGTTGAATTCTCTCTCTGTCTCTCTCTCTCTATCTCCATCTATCTCTCCCCTGGCTCTCTCTTACACACATACTCAAATTAACACACAAACACACCTACACCATATTTGAAGTATAAATGGTTATTACAGTACACAATTTCTTTATACATTTTTTAGAAACTCTAGATTGTATAGGCATTCATTTTATATATTTAGCTTATTTAAATGCTGACTTTTTGAATAAACATATTGTAAATTTCTAAAACTGAGACATCCTGTAAAAGAAAAATTTTTTTAAATTAAAGAAAGAGATTGTCTTTAATCCATTGTATATTCTTGCCTCCTTTGTCGAAGATAAGGTGTCCATATGTGCGTGGATTTATCTCTGGGCTTTCTATTTTATTCCATTGATCAATATTTCTGTCTTTGTGCCAGTACCATACTGTCTTGATAACTGTGGCTTTGTAGTAGAGCCTGAAGTCAGGTAGGTTGATTCCTCCAGTTCCATTCTTCTTTCTCAAGATCGCTTTGGCTATTCGAGGTTTTTTGTATTTCCATACAAATTGTGAAATTATTTGTTCTAGCTCTGTGAAGAATACTGTTGGTAGCTTGATAGGGATTGCGTTGAATCTATAAATTGCTTTGGGTAGTATACTCATTTTCACTATATTGATTCTTCCAATCCATGAACATGGTATATTTCTCCATCTATTAGTGTCCTCTTTGATTTCTTTCACCAGTGTTTTATAGTTTTCTATATATAGGTCTTTAGTTTCTTTAGGTAGATATATTCCTAAGTATTTTATTCTTTCCGTTGCAATGGTGAATGGAATTGTTTCCTTAATTTCTCTTTCTGTTTTCTCATTATTAGTGTATAGGAATGCAAGGGATTTCTGTGTGTTGATTTTATATCCTGCAACTTTACTGTAGTCATTGATTATTTCTAGTAATTTTCTGGTGGATTCTTTAGGGTTTTCTATGTAGAGGATCATGTCATCTGCAAATAGTGAGAGTTTTACTTCTTCTTTTCCAATTTGGATTCCTTTTATTTCTTT
>NW_011494755.1:1171230-1186155 GCF_000754665.1 Bison bison bison
CAATGAAACATGTAAAATATCATGTAGGAAACGAGTTGCCAGTCCAGGTTCAATGCATGACGCTGGATGCTTGGGGCTGGTGTACTGGGACGGCCCAGAGGGATGGTATGGGGAGGGAGGAGGGAGGAGGGTTCGGGATGGGGAACACATGTATACCTGTGGCGGATTCATTTTGATATTTGGCAAAACTAATACAATTATGTAAAGTTTAAAAAAAAAAAAAAAAAAAAAAAAAAAAAAAAAAAAAAAAAAAAAAAAAAAAAAAAAAAAAAAAACAAAAAAAAAAAAAAAAAAAAAAAAATAAAAAAAAATAAATTAAAGAAAGAAAAAAAGGAAGAAAGCGAAAGTAAGGCAAGGAAAGAAAGTATATCCTTAGGCAATAAACACACAGAGATGTAAAGAACAAAGATGAAAATAAATTGAGACTTCTGGTTCAAGATGGCAGAATAGAAGGATGTGCACTTATCTCCTCCTGAGAGAACACCAACATTAAACTAGTTGTTCAACAACCATCAAAGGAGGACTCTGGAACCCACCAAAAAAGATACACCACATCCAAAGACAAGAAGAAGGTGCACAAAGACAAAGCTGCAGCGAGATGGTAGCACCATGATAAAATCAAATCCCATACCTGCCAGGCGGGTGACCCACAAACTGGAGAACAATAATACCCAATAAGTTCTCCTACTGTTGTGTAAGTTCTGAAACCCACGTCAGGCTTCCCCTCCTGAGGATCCAACAAAGGGACTGGGAATGAGGTAGAAATTGCTAGGTAGTCAGGGTAGGACTCTGAGACCTTGGTCCTGTTTTCAATAAACATCTCGCCCCATTAACCTAAAACTATACCTTTTGTCCGGAATTCCTGAAATGTGTCCTTTGTCTGATAAATTACCATCGACTCAGATCCAGGAAAGATCAGTAATTAACATCTGTTCCAAAAGCTTGAGGGAAAAACAACTGGTGATCCATTCATCTTTAGCCCTTACATCTGGTCTACTTTTAAACGGCCAGGGGGCATGATAAAGGGTGGCAACTTAATCTAAGGATCAATATAAACCATTCAGTTCAGTTGCTCAGTAGTGACTCTTTGCCACATCATGGACTGCAGTATGCCAGGCTTCCTTGTCCATCACCAACTCCTGGAGCTTGCTCAAACTCCATTGAGTTGGTGATGCCATCCAACCATCCCATTCTCTGTCATTCCCTTCTCCTAATGCTTTCAATCTTTCCTAGCATCAGGGTATTTTCCAATGAGTCAGTTCTTCGCATCAGGTGGCCAAAGTATTGGAGCTTCAGCTTCAGCATCCATCCTTCCAATGAATATTCAGGACTAATGTCCTTTAAGATAGATTGGTTTGATCTTCTTGCTATCCAAGGGCCATAAAGATGTTAAGTTAAAATGTGATCTTTAAACTGATTGGTTAGGAATGACAGATTTTAAGGACAGGAGCCAACCAAAAATGCACAGATCAGTGCCAGTAAGTCCTGTCTTTCTGGGGGACTATTTACCCCCTGTCAGTGTTTATGCTGTCTATGCAAGGAGATCAAGCCACAGTCAATCCTAAAGCAAATCAGTCATGAATATTCATTGGAGGGACTGAGGCTGAAGCTGAAACTCCAACACTTTGACCATCTGATGTAAAGAACTGATTCCTTGGAAAAGACCCTGATGCTGGGAAAGATTGAGGGCAGGAGGAGAAGGGGATGGCAGAGGATGAGATGGTTGGATGGCATCACTGACTCAAAGGACATGAGTTTGAACAAGTTCCAAGAGTTGGTGATGGACAGGGAAGCCCAACATGCTGCATTCTATGGGGTTGCAAAGAGTTGGACATGACTGAGCAACTGAACTGAACTGACTAAGTGTCTGTGCTGAGAGCTTTGTACTTTATTCTCTTTTAAAATAAATCCTATTCACTTGCATGCAACTGTGAGTGTTTGCATGTTCTATTTGTGAAGTTCAGCTCCAGAAATAAGAACTCACATTCCCATCTCAGGAATCTCCAGGGAATCTGGCCTTGAAGTTGGCCTTAGGCCAAATAACTACCAGGGAGGGAATGCAATGCCACTCATCAGCAAATAATTGGATTAAAGTTTTACTGAGTAAGGCCCTGCTCAACAGGGCAAGACCCAGTTTTTCCCATTGCCAGTCCCTCCCATTAGGAAACTTACACTTACCTAATGCTGCAACAAAAAATGATGACTTCGTGTGCTATTGAGGTATGCTGTTGCTGCTGCTGCTGCTGCTAAGTCGCTTCAGTCGTGTCTGACTCTGTGTGACCCCACAGACAGCAGCCCAACGGGCTCCCCCATCCCTGGGATTCTCCAGGCAAGAACACTGGAGTGGGTTGCCATTTCCTTCTCCAATTCATGAAAGTGAAAAGTGAAAGTGAAGTCGCTCAGTCCTGTCTGACTCTTCGCGACCCCATGGACTGCAGCCTACCAGGCTCCTCCGTCCATGGGATTTTCCAGGCAAGAATACTGGAGTGGGGTGCCATCGCCTTCTCCGCTCATATTAACTGACCAGTAATCAAATATAACAACGTTAACTGTCTTTTATGGAGTGCCTATTAAATACCAAGAAATGTTAAGTACTATATCATATACCAACACTACAAGGTAGATATAATACTCATTTGCAAATTAAATATCTTCCCCAAGATCACCAACCGACAAGTCAGAAAATTGGAATTCAGAGTATCCAATTCTAAAGCCATCTCTTTTTATAACTGCAAGGTAAGGTGTGTATCTTAAATCACCAGTGTAATTAGATTAGTAAGCACCATTATTGATAACTACTATGCATTCATAACTACATTAAATTCTTCATATGTATTGCCTCATTCATTCTCAGAACAATATTAGGTATTTTTAAGTTCCTCATTTTACAGACAGGGAAACAAAGGCTTAGAGAATTTCAGTGACCTCACTGAGGTCATAGAGGTAGTGCTTGACAAAACTGGGCTAACTTCAGAATCTAATGTTCTCAACCATCTCACTCTTGGGCCTCCAAAATGACAGAAAACACTTTCTTCCTGTAGAATTAGCAAAATCAATACCAGAAATATATTGCAGAGACAAAGTCCTTTTGTATCACAGAGAATCTCACAATCCTAAAATATTCTCTTTGGCAATGTATGTTCTTAAATATTTTAACATACACATGGAGAATGCCTGAAGGAACAACAAAAGTGTAGCCTGGTACAAGAAAGAATCAGAAACAGCAATCTGGAAGTACCTGAAAAGCTCTCATGAAAAAATGAACAAATATACTTGTTGTTACACAAGGAAAAATGAGGGTTGCATATATGTAAAGTTAAATGTAAAGAGCTTTCTAATAAGAAGAATTCTCCCAAAATAACCTGAGCAGCCACATACAGTGCTCTAACCATCACTGGGCTGGGAACAGAAGTAAAATGAACATCATCCCAACTTTAGAGGAAACAACATAGTTTTAATATGGATGAAACAAAACTAAATAAAACCATAATTGAAATTTCATTCATATGTTTCAGGGATAAAATGAAAACCTTAATGAAAATTTAAACTGCATGTCAAAAATAAGAAGGAAAACTACAAATTGGAAAGGTATTTACAGAGACAAAAGTGTTAATTAAGAGTTCATACAATTTAAGAGGAAAACTATCAAAATACCAAGAGACAAAAATAATAAAAAGGTAAATATAAGTAATACATGAACATAGACATAATATTCAATTTCATGAGCAATCATAGGAATAAAAAGTTAAACAATGTAATGGTTTATATAAATAGAAAAGAATAGATACCATTTCTGGTTCTAGAAAATATGCAAAAAATAGTCTGTGCTAATACTGCAGTAGCACAGTAAAATGTTAAGCTTGGAAAAATAATTTTGCAAACGTATCAAGAATTCTCTCAATTTATATCTTTCCATTCTATAACCACATCACTAGAGGTTAACCTTATGTTATTTCTAGTAGAAGGAAAGCAGATGACAAAGATATCAATGATCATTATATCAAAATCTCAAAATATTAAAATTAAAATATCCAACAGTATTAAAATTAAGGCTAGATTATTCTTCAAATATTAGAGAGAAAGGTTATAAAGACTGCAAAGTCACAGAAAATTATTGATTTAAAATGCAATATGCTAATTAAATTTTATCCATACTGGTATAAAGAAAAATTGTTTCTATGTAGTTTTGAGTTAACAAGGATATGGATGATAAAAATAATTTAAAGAAGTAGAATGACTTCCTCTTTTACTAGGATTTTATTAACATTGATCTAGCATTATCTGTGGAAGCAAAAGAAAAACAAATTCTTGGGGAAAGTTTAAGGGTTTTGGGAACTTTGCTGAAGTCATCAAATAGATGTGTTCAAAGAAAATTCCAAGAAATACATGGCTAGGGAAGGTTTTTGTTAAGTCAGGTTAATTGGGTTTTGGGAATGAACAGAAGTGGGGACTTCTCTAGAGAATTCTAAGTTTCTGACTCACAACCTTAAGGACTAAAGAAGTTTATAAAAATGAGCACTAAATTAGCTTCCAAAAGAAGCTGAGTCTCTTGAGTAAGTGTCAACTTTAAGACAAATCATGTGAAGCTAGAGTTGCATCACATCTTCTTTTTAACATGTTTCATTTCCTTCATGCCTCTTAAGAATATTCATGCACAGACAGATTGCCTAATCATGGCTGCTCTTTCTCCCATTTCTTTTTAGGAAGGAGCAACTGAAGTTTAGCATCTTCTGGCCTTATTAATAAAATGCAAATGAAATTCAAAAATGAGAATTCTTTCAGTTGATACAATGGAATGGTATGAATGACTAAAACCCAGTCAGAAGGTAAGATAAAGAGAGAAGTTTTATTTAAATTTTTCAAAAGAAAAACACCCCATCAATAAATATACAAATATTGAGCTGAGGTGACCATTGCTCAGAGGTTTAGAAAATATGTATATATTTATTTATGTGAAAGGAAAAAAATATATAAAAACCCACCAGGCATCATCTCCAAGACCGGGATACAACTAAATTTTTCTATCTCAAATTTGTCCATGGGAGAGACTGTGAGGAAAAGAAAGTAGTTTGCAATGCAAAAGAGCCTCATAAATAATAGACTTAGGTTTCCCTGATGGCTCAGGTGGTAAAGAATCTGCCTGCAATGCAGGAGACCCAGGTTTGATCCCTAGGTTGGGAAGATCTCTTAGAGAAGGAAATGATCCCTGCAGTATTCTTGCTTGGAGAATCCCATGGACAGAGGAGCTTGGTGGGCTACAGTTCGTGGGGCTGCAAAGTCAGATAGGACTGAGCAACTAACACTTTTGCTTTCAGTGGCTATGCATTTGAGTATTGAGAAGTATTGAGTTCACTAAAATTTTAATTAACAAGTATCTGGAGAAAGAACGCTTCATGATTTATATATTATTCACACATAAACTATGTTCAATAAGAGCTTGAGGATACAGGTAATTAAAGATGTTTGTAATAAAAACAGGATTAGAAAACAAAACAAAAAAAAAAGTAACAAAGGGAAGAAATCATCATGAGGGTTAGTCTGATCCTCAGAAAGCCAAAGCAGAAAAAAAAAAAAAAAGTATTAAAACTTTTTGAGTTTTCATTTATATAATTAATCAAATTCCACTACTGAGACCTTAATTCTCTATGCTAAACCTGAGAGAAATTTTCAATATTTTTCATATGATTTCATTATTAGAATGATGTCTTCATAAGTGGAAGATGATGAATGTCCTCAATGTTTTCAGAGGCAAGTATACATTTATGTGTGGCTTTATCATATGGGTCCTTGAAAAACCTTGAGTGCATCATTTTAAATTGTGCTTTATTTAAAAATTCATACTTATGTAAGCATTGTGACATAGCAATAAAAATAGGGGTTTGGGGACCATAAAGATACGGATTTAAAATTAATTAAAACTGCATTTTGATGTGGGGTTCCTGGTTCATTTTGTATGGAAAAAACTGCATAACTGGGACACTTTTTACCTTGAAAAACAGCACAAAAATTGTAGTCTGAAAGTTTTTTTCATATAAAGTAAATTAAATACCTATTTAAAAAATAAAGATAAGGGTTCAAATAATAATTCTGGTATTTACCAACTATAGGACATTGAAATTGTACTTGAATTTTGAAATATCAAATTAATTTCTTCACTGTTAAAATATCGATAATAATCTTGAATTATTCTGAAAGATAAATGTTAAAAATTATTGGAAGTGCCAAATACAGACTAGGACTCACATGTTGTCAGTTACTCTTCTCTTTGTGAGCTAAAATAATACACTTTTCCATGTGGTATGTTAATTGAATATAAGAGTTTATAAAATCTACAGCATAAAAGTTGGTAACTCTACTTATTTTTTCACAATATCAATTGTCTTAATATTTAGAAGAACTGGAGAGGACAACAGAAATATATCCTCTAGTGAGAATTTAGAGTATAGATGGCATCTGCTTTTCAATGAAAAATCTTAGAACTTTAAATATTAGACCTTCAAGTAAGCAAGTCAATAAAAGTGAAAAAATATTCTAGAAAGTTAGGGATCTTTCTAGAAAATTAGAGAGCTTAACTTCTGTCTTGAATTAAAAAGTCACAGACTTTTCTTTAGGTCTGCTACAACAGTAAAAGAGTGCCTGAATGAAACCTCACAGCATGGAACCACAGAGTGATTAGAAGACCAGGAGTTGGTTGAGAAGGATTAGAGGACAGCCAGGATTTAGGTCAAGTCAAAGCCTCAACAAATAAGAATATCATCGTCTAGTGACAATTCTATTCTAGGGACCATGGATCGGAAATCTCTTTTGAGATTATATTAATATGACTAAGAACTCAAATTCTTTATCTTGGTTCACTCCCAAAATAACACTGTTAACCTGCAAGATTTAGAGAGTAGGGATCATAAATGCTCCATGTCTACCAGAAATAGTAGCTTCCTATGGATAACTAGACAGGATGCACCAGTACACCTCAGCCTTAATGTTTAGTATCTAGACACATGGGACAACCACTGTAATGTATAAATTGTTTTAGCATATTTTACTCTGAGTTAATCTTCCTAATATAATTTGACACCTACTTCAGTGTCTTTCTCTTTTTCATTATACTTTTCCTTTTGCATTTTTATTAGAATTTGGGTAATTCAGAAAAGTAGGAAAAAAGTATATAAGATATCCATTAATGTTTTGATATTTCTTTTCAGTCTTTCAATTCTGTCTAGGTCATCTTGGTTTAGATTTTGATCTTTCAAATAATGTTATAATTCTTTTATTATCACTTAGTCATTCTAAAATAATTTAAATGTAATTTTGGGATTAGTGGAAATTTATCACAATGTCATATTAAAAGGTGAATAATGACCCAATATAAGTGTACTATGATTATTTAACAATTCTCCTCGCATTAGACAAGAATGAAAACCTGTTTTAAAAGATCGCTTCCAATATACAGATACCATGGAAAGTGATTGTATTATAAATTACCAAGAATCTTTTAAAATCTTCTTTCCTTGTTCCCAGATTCTATAAATTCATTTTAGAGAAGTAAAGTTAAATGGGGAAAGCATTTCATGCACAATGCAATTCAATAGAGTATTTGTTAACTATTTCTTAAAAGGTACTCTAGCATTGCAAGAGTAATGAAAATCATCTCCTCTATATTATCTGTTATCCTTCCTCTCCACCTCCATTTGAAAACATTAAAGCAGATTGGTGCTCTCTCTTTAAAAAATCTGCAAGTAAAATTTTTTTTGCAGAAATTATCAAAGGGCTGTTAGGATACCTCATGTACACTACATTTATTTACTATAAGTAATTTCCAAATAGGAATCAGGTTTATAAGATGTTCCTAAAAAGAGAAGGTTTTTGACCTGATTCACATCTGTCCTCCCAAAACTGCAGTACATTCAGATCTCAGATGACTGAAGCTCTGCTATCAGAATTTTATTCTCAAAGACATTTGGTATGTGTACCTACAGTCAATTAAGCCCCAGTCTTAATACCAAGTAAAGGTATATCCTGGCCTACCCAACACTTGCTACCCTTTTTGAAATGTATGCCTACAAAGTAGGGTGCAGCCTGAATTAAGTGAGTATCCTCCTTTCTATGGACAGAGGAGTTGGCTGGGCCATAGTCTTTGAGGCCACAAAAGATCAGATAAGACTTGGAGACTAAACAAGAAAAATCTCCTTTCTATAATCAATAGATATATAAATATTCTATTATTGTGAATACATTGTCTCACCATTGTAAAATAGAGTTTTCATAGAAAGCAGTGTAACTCATTGGCAAATGACTATCACAGAAAGAGCTAGTCCTATACTGGAAACATAACTACTTTTTGAAAACCCTAAGTAAAAACCCATCTAGTCAATCAACTTTTTTTCTCTAGGAATATTTTTTAATCTAGGTAGAATATCTTGAGAATGAAGAAGTGCTTTCAAAATTATACTCAGTTCTACTTAGTTGTTATAGGGAAGAATATGATATACTAATATCTGCTCTTTAGATTTTTTCAAATTAAAGTCATTTTCTCTACATTCTATAGCACACAACTCAGATCTTGTTCAGTTCAGTTCAGTCTCTCATCATGTCCGACACTTTGGAGCACCACGGACGGTAACACGCCAGGCTTCCCTGTCCTTCACCATCTCCCAGAGCTTGCTCAGACTCATGCCTATTGAGTTCATGATGTCATCCAACTATCTCATCAATTCTGCTCCTGCATTCAATCTTTCCAAGAATCAGGATCTTTTCAAATGAGTCAGTTCTTTGCATCAGGTGGCCAAACTATTGGAGTTTCAGCTTCAGCATCAGTCCTTCCAATGAATATTCAGAACTGATTTCCTTTAGGATGCACTGGTTTGGTCTCCTTGCTGTCCAAGAGCCTCTCAAGAATCTTTCCAACACCACAGTTCAAAAGCATCAATTCTTCAGCATTCAGGTTTCTTTATAGTCCAACTCTCATATCCATACATGACTACTGGAAAAACCATAGCTTTGTCTAGACAGAACTTTGTTGGCAAAGTACTATCTCTGCTCTTTAATATGCTGTCTAGGTTGGCAATAGCTTTTCTTCCAAGGAGCATGTACCTGGTGATTCTCCTGGGGAACAGCACTTTGATCATCCTCACTCTCCTGGATTCCCACCTTCACACCCCTGTGTACTTCTTCCTCTGTCATCTTTCCTTCCTTGACATTTGGTACACATCCTCCTTTATCCCCTCAATGCTGATACACTTTCTATCAGAGAAAAAAAACTATCTCCTTCACTAGGTGTGTTGTTCAGATGTCTGTCTCTTACACTAAGGGGTCGACAGAGTGTGTACTTCTAGCAGTGATGGCATATGACCGTTCCATAGCCATCTGCAACCCTCTGAGATGCCCTATCATCATGAGCAAGGCACTTTGTATTCAGATGGCAGCTCTCTTCTGGGGACTGGGCTTTCTCAACTCATTGACAGAAACAATTCTTGCAGTACAGTTGCCCTTCTATGGAAAAAATCTCATCAATCATTTTGTTTGTGAAATATTGGCTTTTTTCAAGCTATCTTGCACAGATATATCCTTGAATGAGATTACTATCATGGTGGGCAATGTAATATTTTTATTTGTTCCATTACTGTTGGTTTGTATCTCCTATATTTTCATCCTTTCCACTGTCCTAAGAATCAATTCAGCCGAAGGAAGAAAAAAGGCTTTTCCCACCTGCTCAGCCCACATAATGGTGGTGACTGTGTTTTATGGGACAATCCTCTTCATGTATATGAAGCCAAAGTCCAAAGACGCTGCTTTTGATAAATTGATTGCCCTGTTCTATGGAGTCGTCAAACCGTTGCTCAATCCTATCATCTATAGCCTGAGGAATACAGAAGTGCACGGCGCTATGAGAAAATTGACAGCTAGACTGGTTCTGGAGGAAAGAATGAGAAATTTGCATCTTTGAATTTATGCACAAAATAAGCTCATATATTGGATGCAGGTTTTCAGTATAAGCAGAACAAAGGAAATAAATGCTATACATAAAATCACAGAATTTAAGAGTAGGGAAGAAATTTCAGGGTAATAATCTAAGTTCATTATTTATGAAAATAGCATAAAAATGTAGGGACATGTAGTCCATGAAGTGAGAACAAACTTTCAGAAACAAGAAAAAAATTGAAATTAAACTTTTCCAGAAATATCCAGGTTTATTTTTTAACAATTAAAAATATGTATTTTTCATTCCCCTTTTTGAGAAAACTACTTGAGTTCATGTTTTTTCTCTTTATTACTCATTTTTGTTTTACTCAGGGACTTGATCAGCCCCAACCTCTTTTTTCTAGTATGTATATATATATATATATATATTCCTTCTTCTTTCCCTTGCTGTGTTTCTTCTACCCAGTCTGCTACACTATGCTGCATGCACCATGTAGTTATCCAAATATATCCTGTTCTTTCACACTTAAGGACAATAGTATATGTCACTTCATCCCCATTATCATATTTCTCCTATGGTGACAACTCAGGCATCTAATTAAAGAAAGTTTAAATGTTTTATCCTCTGAAAAATCCTTCCAAATTTACCCACAGTGATAGCACTGTTTACAATTGCCAAGATATGGAAGCAACCTAAGTGTCCATCAGCTGATGAATGGATAAAGAAGATGTAATGTGTGCGTGTATATATATGTGTGTGAATATCATTGTTGTTTACTTGCTATGTCCAAAACTTTTGGGAACCCATAGACTGTCCCCTGCCGGCTTCTCTGTCTAAGAGATTTCTCAGGCAAGAATACTGGAGTGGGTTGCCATTTCCTTCTCCTAGGGATCTTCCTGACCCAGAGATCGAATCTGTGTGTCCTAAATTGGCAGGGGCATCTTTACCAATGAACCATCAGGGAAGCCCCAATAGAATATTACTCAGCCACAAAGGAAGAATGAAATTCTGCCACCTAAAGCAACATAGATATACCTAGAATATATTACACTTAGTGAAATGAGTCAGAGAATGAAAAATACTCTATGCTATTACTTTTATGTGAAATCTAAAAAATAGAACAAATGAATTTATGTTAACAAACAGTAACAGAGTCACAGATATAGAGAACAAGCTAGTGGTCATCAGTGAAGAGAGGGAAATGGGGAGGATGAGCCAAGGTATGGAATGAAGTGACACAAACTATTATGTATAAAGAAGCAAAAAGATTTCCTTCCCAGAAGAGGAAATATATCCATTATTGTCTATTAATACTTTAAATGGAGTACAATCTGTAAAAATAGTAAATCACCATGCTGTATAACTGAAACAAAAACAATATTGTAAATCAACTCTATTTCAATAGAAAAGAAGTAAAAATTAAAAATAAGGCAATAAGGATGCATCCTTCATCCATATAACATTAGAATTTTCAGGTACATGTATTCTGAAAGGTGGGAGTAATTAACGACAATGTTTCTACAATTAATCTCTTTTTTATAACCTATAACTTTTTTTTAAATGTATTTTCTGAAAACTTACCACACACATTTTGTTTGCAGTTCTGTATATTAAAATTTATCGGCTATGAGGACAAGTATTAAAATTAAAATTCCACTTGTGATCATTATCATATTATAAGAAGAAAATGATGTTAGTGTGGGAACTGTGGAGAGATCGAGGTAAAGTGAATCAAAAGAAATGGGAGCTCAATTATACACAGGACATGACACAAGAGATAAGTAAACATATGAGGTATAGTGAGAGCCTGCTTACCACTGACAGAGAGTTACACATACAGAAAGAGGAAAAGCAAGAATAAACCATGAGATACTGGGTAAGAAGATAGTGTGAACTCACCGCTTTCAGTATATACATAGAGCAATATACATATAGAAAAAATAGAGATATAGATATGGCTAAGCATATATATAGAAATTAATATGAATTACACAAATGTTCAAACTACCACAAAATGTTCAAACTACCACACAATTGCACTCATTTCACATGTTAACAAGATAATATTAAATAGCAAGATAATGCTCAAAATCCTTCAAGCTAGGCTTCAACAGTACATGAACCAAGACCTTCTAGATGTAAAAGCTTGATTTAGAAACATCAGAGGAACCAGAGATCAATTTGCCAACATCTACTGGATCTTAGAAAAAGCAAGGGAATTCCAGAAAAAACATCTACTTCTGCTTTATTGACTACGTTAAAGCCTTTGACCTTGTGGATAACACCAAATTGTAGAAAATTCTTAAAAGAGGTGGGAATACCATACTGCCTTACCTGCCTCTTGAGAACCTGTATGCAGGTCAAGAAGGAACAGTTAGAACTGGACATGGAACAACGAACTGGTTCCAAACTGGGAAAGATGTACATCAGGTTGGATACTTTCACCTTGCTTATTGAATTACTATGCAGAGTACATCATGAGAAATGCTGAGTTTGATGAAGCACAAGCTGAAATCAAGATTGCCAGGAAAAATATGAATAACCTCAGATAAGCAAATGACACCAGCCTAATGACAGAAAGCAAAGAGGAACTAGAGATCCTCTTGATGAGGATGAAACAGGAGAGTGCAAAACTAGCTTAAAACACAACATTCGAAAAACTAAGATCATGGCATTCAGCCCCATCACTTCATGGCAAATAGACGGGGGGGAAATGGAAACAATGAGAAACTTTATTTCTTGGGCTCCAAAATCACTGTCGATGATGACTGGAGCCATGAAATTAAATGACGATTATTCCTTGGAAGAAAAGCTATGACAAACGTACTTCAGTTCAGTTCAGTTCAGTTGCTCAGTCATCCAACTCTTTGCAACCCCATGAATCACAGCACACCAGGCCTCCCTGTTCATCAGCATTCTAAAACCAGCTTGAACATCAGGAAGTTGACGAATCACGTATTGCTGAAGCCTGGCTTGGAGAATTTTAAGCATTACTTCACTAGCGTGTGAGATGAGTGCAATTGTGCAGTAGTTTGAGCATTCTTTGGCATTGCCTTTCTTTGGGATTGGAATGAAAACTGACCTTTTCCAGTCCTATGGCCACTGCTGAGTTTTCCAAATTTGCTGGCATATTGAGTGCAGCACTTTCACAGCATCATCTTTCAGGATTTGAAATAGCTCAACCTGAATTCCATCACCTCCACTAGCTTTGTTCATAGTGATGCTTCCTAAGGCCCACTTCACTTGACATTCCAGGATGTCCGGCTCTAGGTGAATGATCACACCATCATGATTATCTGGGTCGTGAAGATCTTTTTTGTACAGTTCTTCTGTGTATTCTTGCCACCTCTTCTTAATATCTTCTGCTTTTATTAGGTCCCTACCATTTCTGTCCTTTTGACCTCATCTTTGCATGAAATGTTCCCTTGGTATCTCTAATTTTCTTGAAGTGATGTCTAGTCTTTCCCATTCTGTTGTTTTCCTCTATTTCTTTGCATTGATCACTGGGGAAGGCTTTCTTATCTCTCCTTGCTAGTCTTTGGAACTCTGCATTCAAATGGGTATATCTTTCCTTTTCTCCTTTGCTTTTTGCTTCCCTTCTTTCATAGCTATTTGTAAGGCCTCCCTAGACAGCCATTTTGCTTTTTTGCATTTCTTTTTCTTGGGGATGGTCTTGATTCCTGTCTCCTGTACAATGTCACAAACCTCCGTCCATAGTTCATCAGACACTCTGTCTATCAGATCTAGGCCCTTAAATTTATTTCTCACTTCCACTGTAGGGTCGTAAGGGATTTGATTTAGTTCATACCTGAATGGTCTAGTAGTTTTCTCCATTTTCTTCAATTTCAGTCTGAATTTGGCAATAAGGAGTTCATCATCCAAGCCACAGTCAATTCCTAGACCACATATTAAAGAGCAGAGACATCACTTTGACAAGGAAGGCCATATAGTCAAAGCTATGGTTTTTCCAGTAGTCACATACAGATGTGAAAGTTGGACCATAAAAAAGGCTGAGCATCAAAGAACTGATGCTTTCAAATTGTGGTGCTGAACAAGACTCTTGAGAGTTCCTTGGACAGCAAGGAGATCAAATCAGTCAATCCTAAAGGAAAGCAACCCTGACTACTCATTGGAAGGACTGATGCTGAAGCTGAAGCTCCAATACTATGGTCACCTGATTCAAAGAACCGACTCACTGGAAAAGACCCTGATGCTGGGGAATATTCAGAGCAGGAAGAGAAGAGGGTGGCAGAGGATGAGATGATTGGATGGCATCCTCAACTCAATGGACATGAGTTTGAGCAAACTCCGGGAGTTAGTGAAACACAGGAAAGCCTGGTGGGCCACAGTCCATTGGGTTGCAAAGAGTCAGACGTGACTGAGCAACTGAACAACAACAAAATATGGATGCAAATATTTGTAAAAGTGTGTATATTTACATGTACATAGGTGCATATAAAAGCACATTTATTCCCCACTTGTGACCACTGAGAATGCCTAAGAATGATAAATGAAAAAATGTTAACTTTGAAATCTATGTACGTTGGGTATAGAATACTATCAGTTCAGTTCAGTCAGTGTATGTCCGACTCTTTGCAAGCCCATTGACTGCAGCACACCAGGTTTCCCTGTCCATTACCAACTCCCGGAGTCCACCCAAACCCATGTCCATTGAGTCGGGGATGCCATCCAGCCATCTCATCCTCTGTTGTCCCCTTCTCCTCCTGCCTTCAATCTTTCCCAGCATCATGCTCTTTTCCAAGAAAAAGTGCCAAGTCAGTTGGCCAGTGTATTGGAGTTTCAGCTTCAGCATCTGTCCATCCAGTGAGTATTCAGGACTGATCTCATTTAGGATTGACTGGTTGGTTCTCCCTGCTGTCCAAGGAACTCTCAAGAGTCTTCTCCAACACCACAGTTCAAAAGCATCAGTTCTTCAGTGCTCAGCTTTCCTTATGGTCCAGCTTTCACATCCATACATGACTACAGGAAAATCCATAAGCTTTGAC
>NW_011494755.1:1186255-1187177 GCF_000754665.1 Bison bison bison
TCAAAAGCATCAGTTCTTCAGTGCTCAGCTTTCCTTATGGTCCAGCTTTCACATCCATACATGACTACAGGAAAATCCATAAGCTTTGACTAGACAGACCATTGTTGGGAAAGTAATGTCTCTGCTTTTTAATATGCTATCTAGATTGGTCATTGCTTTTCTTCCAAGGAGCAAGTGTATTTAATTTCATGGCTACAGTCACCATCTGCAGTGATTTTCAAACCCAAGAATGTAAAGTCTGTCACTGTTTCCATTGTTTCCCCATCTATTTGTCATGAAGTGAAGGGATTACCTGCCATGCTCTTAGTTTTTTGAATGTTGAGTTTTATGCCTGCCTTTCACTCTCTTCTTTCACTTTCATCAAGAGGTTCTTTAGCTCCTCTTCATTTTATGCCATAAGGGTGGTGTCACCTGCATATCTGAGGTTATTGATATTTCTCCTGGCAATCTTGATTCCAGCTTGTGCTTCCTCCAGCCAGCATTTCTCATGATGTACTCTTCATTTAAGTTTAATAAGCAGGATGACAATATACAGCCTTGATGTATTCTTTTCCCAATTTGGAACCAGTCTGTAGTTCCATATTTGGTTCTAACTGTTCCTTCTTGACCTGCATACAGATTTCTCAGGAGGCAGGTAAGGTGGTCTGGTATTCCCAACTTGTTAAGAATTTTCCAGTTTGTTGTGATCCACACAAAGGCTTTGACATAGTCAATAAAGCAGAAGTAGATGTTTGTTTGTTTGTTTGTTTCTGTAATTCTCTTGCTTTTTCTATGATCCAATCCCTCCCAGCATCAGTCTTTTCCAATGAGTCAATTCTTCGCATGAGGTGGCCAGAGTACTAGAGTTTCAGCTTTAGCATCATTCCTTCCAAAGAAATCCCAGGGCTGATCTCCTTCAGAATGGACTGGTTGGATCTCCTTG
>NW_011494755.1:1187789-1196109 GCF_000754665.1 Bison bison bison
TCCAGTCGAGCGTTTCTCATGATGTACTCTGCATATAAGTTAAATAAGCAGGGTGACAATATACAGCCTTGAGGAACTCCTTTTCCTATTTGGAACCAGTCTGTTGCTCCATGTCCAGTTCTAACTGTTGCTTCCTGACCTGCGTACAAATTTTCTCAAGAGGAAGATCAGGTGTTCTGGTATTACCATCTGCAGTTCACGGGGTTGCAAAGAGTCGGACACGACTGAGCGACTGAACTGAACTGAAAAGTAGACATGAACTTATAAAACAGAAACAGACTTACGGCTTAGAGAATGAACTTCCTATTACCAAGGGAGAAGGAGGGAGGGGGAGGAATAGATAGGGGGTTTGTGATGGACATGTACACACTGCTGTATATGAAATGAATCACTAGCAAAGATATACTGTATCGCAAGGGAACTCTGCTCAGTATTACTAACAACTTATATGGGAGAAGAATTTGAAGATTAATAGATACATAAACATATTACTGAATCACTTTGCTGTAAACTTAAAACACATTTTTTATCAAGTACACTCTAAAATAAAATAAGTTGACTGACAGGTGGTCTTTCAGAAGTAGCAAGAAAGAATTTTATTTTAAGTATAGTAAATAAGTTATCTGTATTTCATAGAAGAGAAAATCAAACTAGCATGTTTAAAAAATAGCCTAAGTTCACTCAGCTTGTGCAGACAACAGTCAAATTGGAATTCTGTACTCCAAATCACAAGTGTTCTGTTCTTTTCCCTTTACTTCAACTCTGACCAAGTGTAGAAAAATGAAGCCAATCATTTTATAGATATCTGTCCCAAACTTCTGCATAGACCATATCATCCACTCCTAGGGCTCAATTGCCATCTCTGAGCAAAGGACTTTTTAATACACAGCTTGACTCCTGATTTCTCTCCTGGACTTCACTAATCTCTCTTCACCTGGAAGTCTAATCATGAACACAGTCAACCAGTCATCCAACTTACATCATTACCTTTATGAAGTCATCATCCTTAAGCTTCTCCTCTTATTCAATCAATGGTTGCATCAGAGTTCTTTACTTATACTAGTAGAATCATTGTTAATGACTATCCATACATGCTGCTGCTGCTGCTAAGTCGCTTCAGTCATGTCCGACTCTGTGGGACCCCAGAGACGGCAGCCCACGAGGCTCCCCCGTCCCTGGGATTCTCCAGGCAAGAACACTGGAGTGGGGTGCCATTGCCTGAAAGATCCTCAAATCCAATACTGTAACCATGAAATTCCCATATTCATCCTATCTTTTCACTGCCTCTATGTACACTGTTTCTATGGTCCTCTAACTCATTTGTCCCATTCTCAGTTGATCCTCTATACTGTCGAAAGACCAGTCTTTCTAAACCTAACATCTTAGCCTGATCACATCACAAGAGTATGAGAAAATATTCACTGACCTGCTCTTTCTACAGAAAAAAGCCCAGTATGATAAGATTTTTGACAAACAAGCTTCATCAAATCATTTTACCTTCATCTCTTAAACAAATGCTCATTAAAGTCCTGAGAGGATCTCTGTCTTCCCTTGCCTTTGGTAATAAAAATTACTAGCAATTGGTTGCTGGTTTTTATTTTCTCATCTGATTGTCACAGCTTCATAATGTAGACATTGCAATGTCCATCTTCCAAAGCACATAATGGTCACGTTCTTGTATGGAAGAAACCAGTAGCCTGGTCTTCCAATTTCCTCTTTTTATTGTATTTAAAGAGAAAAAAATAATGGTAACACCATCCTAATATTAAATGTATTAAATATGTATTACAATAATGTATTAAAATAACCAACTATGAAATACTAGTCATAGGAAAAATTTGGCTTAAAACTCAATATCCAAAAAACTAAGATCAGGCATTTGGTCCCGTCAATTCATGGCAAGTAGATGAGGAAAAACTGGAAACTGACAGATTTTATTTTTGTGGGCTCCAAAATCACAATGGATAGTGACTGCAGCCATGAAATTAAAAGATTCTTGCTTCTTGGAAGAAAAGTTATGACAAACCTAGGCAGTATATTAAAAACAGAGAAATTATTTTGCCAACCATGGTCTATATGGTCAAAGTTATGGGTTTTTTTTTTCCCCAGTAGTCATGTACAGATATAAGAGTTGGACAATAAAGAAGGGTAAGCATCAAAAAGTTGATGCTTTCAAATTGTGATGCTGGAGAAGATTCTTGAGAGTCACTTGGACAGCAAGGAGATCAAACCAGTCAATCTAAAGGAAATTAATACTGATATTCATTGGAAGAACTCACGCTGAAGCTGAAGCTCTAATACTTTCACCACTAGATGTGAAGAGCCAGCTCACTGGAAAAACCCTAATGCTGGGAAGGATAGGGGGCAGGAGGAGAAGGGGACGTCAGAGGATGAGATGGTTGGATGGCATCACCAACTCAATGGATGAGTTTGAGCAAATTTCAGGGTATAGTGAAGGACAGGGAAGCATGGTGTACTGCAGCCCATGGGGTCTCAAAGAATTGGATATGACTTAGCAACTGAATGACAAGTCATAGGCAATAAAATAACGAGCAATCCACCATTACCTAGTATGTGTACTATGGAAGTTTATTAAAATCAGGTGATTTTATAGTGATACCTATAGTGATACCTATACATTATAGGGATACCTATAATGGTATCAGAAGACTTAAGAGGTCTTCACAAAGTGAAGTTATATCATAGGCTTAAAGATGTCTGGTGAAGTCAGTTTCAGAAAAGTACTTACTGGGGATAATAAATCCAAGGCCAGATAACAGAAAATTTTAAAAGGAATGCAAACTTTACTTTAGGAAGGCTCCATATAGAAATAGAGTTTTAGGGGCTTGGTTAAGTTCTACTTCCTCATCAATAGATCAGATTCTCTCTGACCTTGTGAAGACAGTGAAAGTCTAATCTTTGAAGGAAGGCAGATAAGTGAATATGACAAGTTGGATTTAATAACTATTTTAAGCCTCAATACTGTGTTAGCTTTTATTGATATATACTTCTGATACCTCCATTCTTTCACCTTTCTATTATTGCTCCAATAGTCATAAATCATTGCTTTCAAGTATTATTATCAGATACTTATTGATCAGTCCATTGACTCCAATCTAACTACCTGAGGTTGTTGCTCTTTGGACAAACTACATAAATCTTTGTTATAATTTGCTAACATGTCCTAAAATTAATCCCAGTACATCTTCTGTCTCTTTCTTCTTTACCCATGGCCAGTTCTCAACTTGAGTGCAAGCCATTAAAAAAATCTACAGATATCATTAATGATTCCATGACAAAAAACAGATAAGTTTTGTACATTTAGCTATCTGGTCCAGAGTGGGATTACAAATGCTATGAAAATTTCTAAGTATACATTTTAATTCTTTGTATATTGTGGTTTATATAATAAGATATTTCACATATTTCAATATTTTACACCCATTTAATAGGCTTTCATTATTGTAACATCTATAGCACAGATTTCATGTCTTTTTTTTTTCTCTAAGTGCTAATGAGTTCATTTATACCATTGGATTTAAGGAACCAGGTGTCTGGAATAATAGGATTAAACAGAGTACTAGTAGTTTTTGAATATTCATTGGAAGGGCTGATGCTGAAGCTGAAGCTCCAATACTTTGGCCACCTAATGCAAAGAGTAGACTCATTAGAAAAGACCCTGATCCTGGGAAAGATTGAAGGCAGGAGGAGGAGGGAACGACAGAGGATGAGATGGTTGGATGGCATCACTGACTCAGTGGACATGAGTTTGAGCAAGCTCAGGAGATAGTGAAGGACAGGGGAGCCTGGTGTGCAGCAGTCCATGGGGTCACAAGAGTCAGACATTACTGGGCAACTGAGCAACAACAGCAACAACTAGTGGTTTCACTGAAACACCTTTTATCTTCTTGTGAATTTCCAAAAAAAAAAAAAGATGTAAGCATCTGAAGACTAACAACATGCCACTAAAGTCTCTGATATTTTTTTCTTGACTGGAACTCATCCACTCTATTTCTATTCAGGATATATTTCTGCAGATATATTATATCTGTATATAGATGTTCACATTACACACACACACATATCTGCATACGGAAACATATCCACACATTTAAAACACAGCCACACATTTAGAGAATATGTAATTATTTCTATTCCATTTAGTTATGTTAAAAAAGAGTTCATACTAGTTTGCTAATGCTGCCATAACAAAACATCAGGGACTGGGAGGCTTAAACAACAGAAATTTATCAGGTCATAGTTTTGGAAGCTAGAAGTCCAAGATTAGGATGTTAGCAGGTTTAAAGTCCTCTGAGGCCTCTGCTTGGCTTCTAGAGAGTCACCTTCTCACTATGTGCATTCAAATTTTCTTTTCTTATAATGACACAAATCAGATTGTATAAGGGCCTACAGTAACAGCCTCGTTTCAATTTAACCACATTTTAAAGGTCATATCTTCAAATATAGATGCATTCTGAGGTACTAGGTATGTGTGGGAATAGGGGATGGGGGGCTAGGCCTTCAACATTAGAGTTTTTAAGGGACACAATTCAGTATTACACAGAGGCTAATAATAAATTAGCTAAAAATCTAGTAAAGTAATTACATTCACCTATTGTTGTTGTTATATCAGTTGTTGTTGTTCAGTTGCTCAGTCGTGTTCAACTGTTTGTGACCCCATGGACTGCAGCACACTATTGAGTAATGCCATCCATTGAGTCAGTGTTGCCATCCAACCATCTCATCCATTGTCATCCCCTTCTCCTTCTGCCTTCAATCTTTACCTGCATCAGGGTCTTTCCTAATGAGTTGGCTCTTTGCATCGGGTGGCCAAAGTATTGGAGCTTCAGCCTCAGCATCAGTCCTTCCAATGAATATTCAGGATTAATTTCCTTTAGGATTGATTGGTTTGATCTCCTTACAGTCGAAGGGACTCTCAAGAGTCTTCTCAAACACCACAGTTCAAAAGTATCAAGTCTTCAGTGCTCAGCCTTCTTTATATCTGACTCTTCACATCCATTTGTATATTACATGTACAAAATTTTGAATACTCACCAATATGCTAATTTAATGTTTAAGTTATATGTACACTGAAGTAGCACCTCACACTGATCAGAATGGCCATCATCAATATGTCTACAAATAATAAATGCTGGAGAAGGTGTGGAGAAAAGTGAACTCTCCTACACTGTTTGTGAAGATGCAGATTGGTACAACCACAATGGAAACCAGTATGGAAGTTCTTTAAAAAACTAATAATAGAGTTGCCATAGAATTTTGAAATCTCCTCCTGGGCATATATACAGAGAAAATGCTAATTCAAAAAGATACATGCACCCCAATGTTCATAACAGCAATATTTAAAATAGGCAAGACATGGAAGCAACCTAAGTGTCCACTGACAGATGAATGAATAAAGAAGATGTGGAATACATATACAGTGTAATGTTACTCAACTATAAAAAGGATAAAACAATGTCATTTGCAGCTTATTTATTTCTAGGCAATTATTGCTAGGCTGGGCCTAGAAATAATTATACTAAGTGAAGTAAATTAGAGAAAGACAAATAGATGATACCATCAATTTGTGGAGTCTACAAAAAATGATAAAAATGAATTTATTTACAAAATAAACTCACAGATCCAGAAAACAAGCTTATCATTAACAAAAAAGAAAGGATGATGATGGATAAATTGAGAATTTGAGACTAATTGATTGCTGTTGTTGTTTAGTTATTAAGTTGTGTCTGACTCTTTTGCAGCCCCATAGACTATATAGCCCCCCAGGCTCCTCTGTCTGTAGGATTTCCCTGGCAATAATACTGGAGTGAGTTGCCATTTCCTTTTCTAGGGGATCTTCTCGACCCAGTGATAGAACCTGTGCCTCCTGCATTGTCAGGCAAATTCTTCACCACTGAGCCACCAGAGAAGCCTGAGGTTAATAGATACCCAATTAGCTGATACTACATACAAAACAGATAAATAACAAGGACTTACTATAAACATGGGGAAATATATTCAATATTTTATCATAACCTACTTTGGAAAAGAATCTGAAAAAGAATACACACACACACACATAACTGAATTATTTTGTTATACACTTGAAACAATATTAATCAATATATTTCAATTTTTTAAAATTTTAGAAAGAAATAACCAACCAAAATAATTATATTTAACCCTATAACCCCAAATAAAAATTAAAATTTGCCATCATGAGACTATTTGTTTAAGTTCAGATAAACTTATGCATGATACATTGATATTACTTAGACTTTCAGTGATTAGTCGAAGAAGAGACTTAGAAAATTACACATCACATTTAAAAATGAGTGTCTACCCCAATTATCTCCTGATATATATAGAAAGCACAAATATCCCTTAATATTTACAGATATTATTTGCTACTAGAGACTGAAAGAGCACAGAGAGTTCTTAACCAGCAATTTTTTCACAGCCACTTTCACTTCTCTGTTCCGTAAACTATAAATGATAGGATTCAACATGGGGGTTATGCCAGCATATACCAAGGCTATAAATTTATCTATTTCCTGTGAATCTATATTTGATGGCTTCAGGTACATGGAGAGAGCTGTCCCATAGAATAAAACCACTACACTCAGGTGGGCGGCACATGTTGAAAAAGCTTTGCTTCGACCATCCAATGAGCTGATTCTTAGGACGCTAGAGAGGATGAATGCATAAGAAATACAAATGAGGAGCATTGGCATAGGAAGAAGAAGTACACTGATCACCAGCATGATTAACTGCACCTTGGAAGTGTCTACACAAGCCAGTTTCAGGACGGCCAGAATCTCACAAGTGAAATGATTGATGACACCACTTCCACACAGTGACAGCTGCAACACAGACACAGTTTCCACCAGGGCAGTGAAGGAGCCTGTCACCCACGAGCCAGCTGCAATCCGAACACAAATCTTCTTGTTCATGATGATGGGGTATCTCAGGGGGTTGCAGATGGCCACATATCGGTCATACGCCATCACAGACAGGAGCACACACTCAGTGGAGCCCATGGCCAGAGAGAAGTACATCTGAGCAGCACACCCTGAGAATGAGATGGTGTTCTTCCCTGAAATAAAATTTGCCAGCATTGGAGTCAGGGCAGAAGAAGTATACCAGATGTCCAGACATGACAGGTTGCTGAGGAAGAAGTACATGGGTGTGTGTAGGTGAGAATCCAGGACACTAACCGAGATCAGAATACTATTACCCAGGAAGGTGATCACGTACATCAGCAAGCACAGCACAAATATGGTGATTTCAACTTTGGGATAGTGAGTAAATCCCAGAAAAACAAAATTAGAAATGACTGTTGCATTTGTCTTGTCCATTTTGTTCTTCTTTGTTCATCTGGAATAGTGAATAAAAGTACACATGGCCTATATTTAAAATTTACACTCTACCAACTTTTCAAGGAGTTTTTGTTGGAGGAACTTTAAAGGGAGCATTGCCTTCCAATATTACTAGCAATATTCACTCATTCATCCAACATGTACTGAATACACTCTAAGGCACTGAGAATCTAGAGTGAGCTTATACATGTTCTTCTCTCAGGCAAATCAAAATCAAATAAAGGACACACTCAAGTAAATTAAAAGTTACAATAACATATACATATGCCCCAAGTAATAGGCAAACACAGAGACAAATTCTAACCTATGTCAGGGGCATTGCTTAGTAAGATATTTTGAGATTTGTTTTAATCAAAATATGAACTGGCCTCAGTCAAGTTAAAGATCAGAGGTTTCTGGGCAAAAAACATTTTTTTTTGTAGCTGTAAAAGTTGAAACAGGAAAGGTTTTGGTTGCGCTCTAAAAAGTTTCAAATTATGTGGGAAAAAAAAAAAAAACAGATGGAAATGCCACACACTAAGAAATATAAACAGGAGATAAGCTAGAGTCCACTCACTCTAACACCATGTGATATCTGTCTTCAAGAAGGCATTTGTGACTATGGAATAATCTTGAACCCATCCTTTATTACAAAGGTAACTACTTCATAATGTAAAGCAAATTATTTACAATATATCTCACAACTGATCACATATGGAAGTATGTTTGAAAACCACTGTCTTTCAAAACAGGGTTCAAACAAATTCAGTCACAAATTACACAAGCCTCACATTCTCATCGTTGCCTAATTCTCTGATCTCATCTTCCAACTCTACTTCTACCTTCTGGTCTAAAACAACCACTCTGTGGGACCACATTCTTAGCATGCAAATTTATTTTTTATATATTTTAATATGCAATTATCTACCTGAAGTACCTTTCCTTCCCGGCTCTAATCTTAA
>NW_011494755.1:1196209-1201652 GCF_000754665.1 Bison bison bison
AGAGATTGTTCCTCACAATACTAGCAAAGTAATGTCATGTTTAAGATTTTTAATTACACATGGCTGCTTTGAACATGGCAAGTTTTTGATATGTGTTAAGATAAATGCATTTTCCCTTTGGTTCTCTGTGTCAACATAAAAGCCTGAAGACCTCTGAACTTGTTATATACATCTGCAAATTTCTCTGATCATTTCTCTGATCTTAAAGAAACCAGTTGAATTAAGAAACAAAATGATTAGCTCTTAGTTAAGTATTTGATATATGGTGAGATGTGAAAAAGACAATGATCACTTGTGCTCCTAGAAGAGGAAGAAATACTTCCCAAAATGTCATCTTCTGTAAGGAATTAGAGCACTGTCCTCAGAGTGTGAGATTTTAGGCTCTGAAACCAACCATGCTATTTACTGGCATGCAAAATTTAGCAAATCACTTGACCTCTTTGAAACGTGATTTTACCGGCTCTCTGGTGGCTCAGCAGTAAAGAATCTGCAAGTGATGCAAGCGATGCAAGAGACACAAGTTTGATTCATGGGAGAAGAAGAAAGCCTGGAGGAGTGTATGACAACCCCCACCAGAATGCTTGTCAAGAAAATGCCATGGACAGAGGAGCCTCACGGGCTACGATCCATGGGGTCACAAAGAGTTGGACACAACTGAAGGGTAATAGCTTCTATCTTGTGCAGATTTGCAAGATCTAGATTAACTTGCTTTAAATTCTCCCTCCATAACCCCAATTCCATGATCGCTTTAATGTTTCACAGAACCACAATAGTGGTTTATGATTTCATGTTCTCCCTGCTTTCCTGAAGCATAACTGCCTCTGTGCTGCTACAGTGCTGGCCCACACTGACTCAGATTTTTAAAACATAGCAAATTTTTCAAAATTTATTAAAATTTCAACCTCCAATCCATGTATGAAAATGAAACACTTTACCAATTATTTCCAGAAAGGCAAAAGTTAGACATGTCTGGTCTCTAACATTCACTTTGGTCGGAATATACCTCCACTCCACTGAAGGTTTCTCCATTGGATTTTCCCCACCCAGCACTCAGTTTTCTTTTTCTGGCTCTGGGCCCTCGTGTTCCCTCTCCCTTCACCTGCTCTTCTGTCTACTATTCGAAACAAAACAATGAAGTCTTCTCCTTTTCTCATCCAGATGGAGTCCCACTCATTCCCTCATTCTTATCTGAGATCTTCGTCAGGGTCTCACCTACTCCAAGTCACTTTATATTTTCTCTTTCTCTAAAATGATTTCTGATTACAATGCTAAGATAATTAAACTTTTTTCAACAAATTCCTCTCTTTCTTTCTAAATGTCAGAGCCAGAATAGACTCTAAACTCCTAACCCAACCTTCTCATTTTAAAATTGACAGATAATTCAGGGAACTATAATATATGTAAATCCTATAATAAACCCAAAGAAAAAGAATATGTGGATATATTTGACTGAATCACTTTGCCATACACTAGACACTGACACATATTGCAAATCAACTATACATCAATAAAAAATTTTTAATGCAAAAAAATAGTTGACATATACTTGAGGGAGTTCAATGACTTGTCTAGGCAAATGAGAAACTCTGGAACACACATAGTCAAAAGTTTTATCCCACCTTCAAAACTCATTTCTTCATCTCAATATTTTTCCTACCAACTAGCGTTTCTTTTTAAAGTAAATATCTTTATTCTGGTTTCCTGGCATAGCTAAGATCTGTTAATAAATTTTGTAAATCTGAGATTATAGAAGGAGATGGCTAATGTCTGTTCCCATTTACCTCAGCACGTGGAATGTACATCTTCACTTTTGGTTAAAGTGTGCTTCAATATTTAAAGGTGATCTTCAGCAAAGTCTTTCTTGAGAGTCTAGTGTAGTGCTCAAAAGAGTAAAAGATTCTAAAACTTGCAATTTTGATAGTATTCTATGAAAACTGTATTAAAGTGGGTTGTGCAGAGGTATTTTTACTCAGAAGATTATACTAGAAAAGGACATTAATGTTCCTAGTTTGCAAAAAATCAACCCAAATCTTGCCTGACTCACTGTGTCACATACACAGCTCATGTTAATTAAAAACTGTTTAATAATTTCTTAAGAGAAATAATGATATGAAGATTTGTTCTGCCCAAATCACCCCCTATGATTTTCCCCAAAATCTTCCAAAGGGCAATCCCTAGAACTTCACTACTAAAGTCTCCTACTGCTTTAGGGACCTTCCAACTCCCTTAACAATTTAACTTTGTTATTCTGAAACCTAAAGAAGTTAAGAAAGTTTCCATTTCTCCTGGGTGTAATTCTCCAAGTTCAACTAAGAAATTCAGGTCAAAAAAAAAAAAAAAATAGTAAAAATTTTCTAATTATTTCAGGCACTTGGCTAAGTAAAAGGCCTGATTCTTGAGAAATATCTGTGCAAACAGAACTAGAGGGCACTATTTGCCTATTCTATCCCTCTGCAGATGGCCCTTGAACTATATAGCAAACATTCCAATTAATAGAACTGTAGAGATGCCATCCCAAGTAGCCTCTGAGCTTGTAATGTGACCCGTTCATTTTCAGCAATCTCTACCATTATCTCAGTTATCAGAGTAATAGAAGATAAAACATTCTTATTCCACTTTTAAATGGCCACAAGGTGAGATTTGGGCTCTAGATTGTTTTCTGGTTTTCTTGGGCTCTACTTCTTTGAGAAAAAATGTCTGCTATTTACTTTGACTGAATTTTATATTCATTTTTATTATTGGTTTTCTAAAATTTTACAAAGAGATTCTTAAATGTGGCTTTCTTTTTATTTACCCTTCTTAGCATTATAGATCTTCTTGAGTTTAAGGCTTGATGTCTTTCATAAGTTTGAGAAAATCATTCAGTATTAGCCAATTTCTTTTCTACCCCATTTCCCCTTTTTCCTCTCCCCTTGAGTGTTCAGCTATACATACAAGTCTTTTCCAACATGACCCATATAAGCTCTTACACTCCTTTCTGTATTTTCCATTCTTTTTTTCTCCATACATCAGTCTGGATATTTCTACTGATTGACCTTTCAATTTGCTAAGCCTTTCTTCAACTTTGTTTAAGTTGTGGTAAATCCACCTCTAGTTCCTCATTCTGGCTGTATTTTTCAGCTCTATAATATCTAACTCACATTTTAATATAACATCAAATGCTCTAGTGAACTCATCGTCTTGTAATGTATGTAAAGGTGCATGTTAACACTGGTTCTTTTCAAATAGATCTGGTAACTTCTATGTTTGGATCATCCTGAGAGACTTTCAATCATCTGTTTTCATCTTTTGATCTTATATCTTACCAGTTATCATGCATAAAAAACATATAATCGCTGGATGATGTTTTATTTATACAAAGAGAATTTCCTTTATCCTTTGATACAAGCCTAGATTGAGAAAGATTGCTTTAATCCAGAGAGTCACTGAGACAAGGTAGAGATGGATTTCAGGTTTTGTAGAACTTGGCCAAAAATCTGTTTCATCTCCTATTTTAGATTTATCCCTGTAGGTTCCAAACTGAGAACCTGGAGTTTGTACAAGGGAGATTTCTCTTTCAAGAGTCAATGAACTTCAATTTTTACCTCATACCCACTATGGGACTGATAAAACCTAAGAGAAAGCAAAGTTGCTGAGTTGTGTCCGACTCTGCGACCCCATGGACGGTAGCCTACCAGGCTTCTCAGTAAAACCTAACCTAACATATTTAACCTCCTTTTGCTCAATTTCCAGCACTCTAACTCTGGGCAGCCTAAAAATTAGCAAGTGCTTCATTGGTAAATGAATTATACCTGTTGAGATCATTTAACCTCCTTAATTCAGAAACTAGGCCTCCCTTCAGTTCAGAAGAGAATGTCTTGGTAGGTTTAACTCTCTCTAGAACCTTAGCTCCCATATCCTGACTCATTCAGAAGCAATCTAATTTGTTAAAAAAAATTATACTTGTCTAGGTTTGTCATAACTTTTCTTCCAAGGAGCAAGCACCTTTTAATTTCATGGCTGCAGTCACCATCTGCAATGATTTTGGAGCCTAAGAAAATAAAATCTATCACTGTTTCCACTTTTTTCCCATCTATTTGCCATGAAGTGATGGGACCAGATGCCATGATCTTCATTTTTTGAATACTGAGTTTTAAGCCAGCTTTTTCACTCTCGTCTTTCACCTTCATCAGGAAGCTTTTTAGTTTCTCTTTGCTTTCTGCCATTAAAGTGGTAACATCTGCATATCTAAGGTTGTTGATATTTCTATCAGCAATCTTGCTTCCAGCTTTTGATTCATCCAGCCCAGCATTTAACATGATGTACTCTGCATATAAGTTAAATAAGCAGGATGACAATATACAGTCTTGGCTATTGAAAATAGTGCCACTATGTGCATTGGGGTGCACATATCTTTTTGAATTAGTGTTTTTGTGTTTTATGAATGTATATCCATGAGTAGAATTGCTAGGTCATATGTAGTTCTATTTTTAGTTTTTTGAGAAATTTCCATATTGTCTTCCACAGTGGCTGCACATATCTATATTCCCTCCAACAGTGTACAAGGGTTCCCTTTTCTCTACCTTCTCATCAACATTTGTTATTTATGTTCTTTTTGATGGTAGCCATTCTGACATGTGGAAGGTGATATCTCATTATGATTTTGATTTGAATTTCCCGGATAATTAGCTATGCTGAGCATCTCTTCATGTACCTGTTGGCCATCTGCGTTTCCTCTCTTGAAGAATATCTATTCAGTTCTTCTGCTCATTTTTAAATCAGGTTGTTTTCTTTTTTGAGGTTGAGCTGTATGACTCATTTATATATATTGGATATTAATCCTTTATCAGTGACACTGAAGAAGCTGAAGTTGAATGGTTCTATGAAGACCGACAAGACCTTTTCGAACTAACACCCAAAAAAGATGTCCTTTTCATTATAGGGGACTGGAATGCAAAAGTAGGAAGTCAAGAAACACCTGGAGTAACAGGCAAATTTGGCCTTGGAATATGGAATGAAACAGGGCAAAGACTAATAGACTTTTGCCAAGAAAATGCACTGGTCATAGCAAACACCCTCTTCCAACAACACAAGAGAAGACTCTACACATGGACATCACCAGATGGTCAACACCAAAATCAGATTGTTTATGTTCTTTGCAGCCAAAGATGGGGAAGCTCTATACAGTCAATAAAAACAAGACTGGGAGCTGACTGTGGCTCAGATCATGAATTTCTTATTACCAAATTCAGACTTAAATTGAAGAAAGTAGGGAAAACCACTAGACCATTCAGGTATGACCTAAATCAAATGCCTTATGATTCTAAGGTGGAAGTGAAAAATAGATTCAAGGGCCTAGATCTGATAGATAGAGTGCCTGATGAACCATGGACTGAGGTTCGTGACATTGTACAGGAGACATGGATCAAGACCATCCCCATGGAAAAGAAATGCAAAAAAGCAA
>NW_011494755.1:1201752-1204951 GCF_000754665.1 Bison bison bison
AGGTGCTGCACTCAATATGCCAGCAAATTTGGAAAACTCAGCAGTGGCCACAGGACTGGAAAAGGTCAGTTTTCATTCCAATCCCAAAGAAAGGTAATGCCAAAGAATGCTCAAAGTACAGCACAGTTGCACTCATCTCACATGCTAGTAAAGTAATGCTCAAAATTCTCCAAGCCAGGCTTCAGCAACACATGAACCGTGAACTTCCAGATGTTCAACTGGTTTTAGAAAAGGTAGAGGAACCAGAGATCAAATTGGCAACATCCGCTGGATCATGGAAAAAACAAGACAGTTCCAGAAAAACATCTATTTCTGCTTTATTGACCATGCCAAAGCCTTTGATTGTGTGGATCACAATAAACTGTGGAAAATTCTGAAAGAGATGGGAATAACAGACCACCTGACCTGCCTCTTGGGAAATCTGTATGCAGGTCAGGAAGCAACAGTTAGAACTGGACATGGAACAACAGGCTGGTTCCAAATAGGAAAAGGAGTACGTCAAGGCTGTATATTGTCACCCTGCTTATTTAACTTCTATGCAGAGTACATCATGAGAAACGCTGGACTAGAAGAAACAAAAGCTGGAACCAAGATTGCCGGGAGAAAGATCAATAACCTCAGATATGCAGATGACACCACCCTTATGGCAGAAAGTGAAGAGGAACTCAAAAGCCTCTTGATGAAAGTGAAAGAGGAGAGTGAAAAAGTTGGCTTAAATCTCAAGATTCAGAAAACGAAGATCAGCATCCAGTCCCATCACTTCATGGGAAATAGATGGGGAAACAGTGGAAGCAGTGTCAGACTTTATTTTTTGGGGCTCCAAAATCACTGCAGATGGTGACTGCAGCCATGAAATTAAAAGACGCTTACTCCTTGGAAGGAAAGTTATGACCAACCTTGATAGCATATTCAAAAGCAGAGACATTACTTTGCCAACAAAGTTTCGTCTAGTCAAGGCTATGGTTTTTCCTGTGGTTATGTATGGATGTGAGAGTTGGACTGTGAAGAAGGCTGAGCGCCAAAGAATTGATGCTTTTGAACTGTGGTGTTGGAGAAGACTCTTGGGAGTCTCTTGGACTACAAGGAGATCCAACCAGTCCATTCTGAAGGAGATCAGCCCTGGGATTTCTTTGGAAGGAATGATGCTAAAGCTGAAACTCCAGTATTTTGGCCACCTCATGCAAAGAGTTGACTCATTGGAAAAGACTGATGCTGGGAGGGACTGGGGGCAGGAGGAGAAGGGGACAACAGAGGATGAGATGGCTGGATGGCATCACTGACTTGGACATGAGTCTGAGTGAACTCCGGGTGTTGGTGATGGACAAAGAGGCCTGGCGTGCTGCGATTCATGGGGTCGCAAAGAGTCAGATATGACTCAGGGACTGAACTGAACTGAACTGAATCCTTTATCTGTCATATGATTTACAAATATCTTCCCCTATTCACTAAGTGGTCTTTTCATTTTGCTGATGGTTTCCTTTACTGTGCAAAAGCCTTTATGTTTAAGTAGGCCCCCCCTTTTTTTTAATTTCTGCTTTTATTTCCTTTACTTTAATATATGTATCCAAAAAAATTATTGCTGCAATTTATGTCAAAGAGTGTTCTGCCTATGTTTTCTTCTAGGATTTGTGTAGTATCTGGCCTTACACTTAGATAAAAGATTTGCCTTTTGCAGCAATATGGATGGACTCAGAGAGCATTATGCTAAGTGAAACAAGTCAGACAAAGAATGAAAAGTGATATGATATTACTTATATATGGAACCTAAAAAATACAGCAAAATAGTGAATGTAACAGAAAAGAAGCAGACTCACAGATCTATATCTTCCCTCTACCCTGATGTTGGGAAAGATTGAGCATGGAAGGAAAATGGGGCGACAGATGATGAGATGGTTGGATGGAATCACCAGCTCAGTGGACATGAGTTTGATCAAACTCCAGGAGATAGTGAAGGACAAGGAAGCCTGACGTGCTGCAGTTCATGGGGTCACAAAGAGTTGGATGTGACGTCTCAACTGAACAACAACAAACAGAACAAATGAGGGCTTACCAGTGGTATTGAGTGGGGCAGGATATATGGACAGGGAAGTGCGAGATAGAAACTACTGAGTATAACATAGGCTAGAAATATGTATTTACAACATGGAAAATATAGCCAATATTTAGTAATAACTAAATATTATATAACCTTTTGAATTGCATTTTTAAATATTTTAATTATTTTTTAAGTGATTTTCTGATGAAAAACTAACATTTTCAGTGGGAAAACAAAGTTTCTTTGTTTTGGACTCATATTTTTTACTTGTTATTTAATGCTTACATATCATTTTAGATGAGTTGGTTATCAGTCCCTCTATAATGAAGAAAATAACACTTTTTAAATAAACAGATGATACAGTATTAGTATCCTAATGAGGAGCTGCCAGAAATAATGACTATTCTAGTGAATTACTGCCTCAATGATCATAGATCCATACAAAGTTGTTATTATGTATAGGTATTACATAATTTTCAGTGACAACTCCAAATCTAATTTGCAGCATGTTCTCCTAGTGGACCACTCCAAATTTGATGAATGACCTTCCCAATTAACTTCAAGAGTCCCTGGGAGTACCTCACATGTGCTGAATATATGTCCACCTCCTCCCCCTCAGGATACTGCTATCACACTGTTATGATCTGCTATTCCTATCACTCCCCTGGAATCTGATTCTTCAGTTCAGTGCAGTTCAGTTCAGTTCAGTTGCTCAGTCATGTCCGACTCTTTGTGACCCCATGAATTGCAGCACGCCAGGCCTCCATGTCCATCACCAGCTCCCGGAGTTCACTCAGACTCACGTCCATTGAGTCAGTGATGCCATCCAGCCATCTCATCCTCTGTCGTCCCCTTTTCCTCCTGCCCCCAATCCCTCCCAGCATCAGAGTCTTTTCCAGAGTCAACTCTTCCTCAAATTTTCACTTAGTAGAAAGAAGTCCAGAGCCAGCTATAGCTCAGGAAACAAAGGCAAAATAATCCACACATGGCATAAAACAAACTGGAAAAAGAACCACATCAACATTGATGACACTGAAGAACAGGCTCAAATGACTAGCAATGCAGCCTAAATAGTGATCAGGAATAAGAAATGATTAGCCACAACCAGAAGTTTCTAAAAACAACTATTCCCTCACACTTCTGTATTCTATCTCCCTCTGAATG
>NW_011494755.1:1205051-1205997 GCF_000754665.1 Bison bison bison
TTCAGAATGGACGGGTTGGATCTCCTTGCAGTCCAAGGGACTCTCAAGAGTCTTCTCCAACACCACAGTGCAAAAGCATCAATTCTTCGGTGCTCAGCTTTCTTCACAGTCCAACTCTCACATCTATACATGACCACTGGAAAAACCATAGCCTTGACTAGATGGACCTTTTTGACAAAGTAATGTCTCTGCTTTTCAATATGCTATCTAGGTTGGTCATAACTTTCCTTCCAAGGAGTAAGCGTCTTTTAATTTCATGGCTGCAGTCACCATCTGCAGTGATTTTGGAGCCCAGAAAAATAAAGTCTGACGCTGATTCTTACATTGTCTCAAACAGGCCCTACTGTTTAGTGTGCCCATAAATTAGATGATCAAAACTAGGACACTTTTGACATGAAATGATAATTAATAATTATACTGTAGCAGCTGGTATTAATTAGATAAGTTCTGAGCAAATCGAAAGATATGGTCACTACTCCAAGGTTGTTTCCATAAGGGTCATCACGTTCCAAGACCATAGGATGTTTCACACACAAAATATTGGCATCATGTTTTGCTACCAGCACCCTAAAACAGTACAGTTTGTGCCATGGCTGATGGAAACTACTTTGGGTTACATTGATCACTTCCAAGGACCAGATCTAAGTCCATGGAATCAAGCTAGGAAAACAATCAATCTCTGACAATATATACCCTTGGAACTCAGGGTGATAATACATTTAAGATAGCATTCTAATCTGAGGCACAGTGAACCCTATTAATAAAATAGGAGACCAGGGATAAGAAGAGACTTAGATGATAAAGAAACTTCCTTATGGTGGGGGTTAAGAAGAAAGAGATGTCTAATTAAGGTTTTCTTGTTTCCTTTTCTGCATTTTAATTTCCTTATTAGTTCAGTTCAGTCGCTCAGTCATGTCCGACTCTTTGCGACCTCATGAATCGCAGC
>NW_011494755.1:1206097-1231149 GCF_000754665.1 Bison bison bison
GTATTCTATCTCCCTCTGAATGCCACATTTTTTGTCCTAATAAAGTCAAATAAAATTCAAAAATTGCTAGTCTCTGTTCCCAAAGAAAGACCAATCTGCCATATGGTGTTTCCACTTTCTGGGAGGGTGCATAATGACCAACATTGAATCCAACTATTGAGAAAACCTGAAAACCAGTGAAAAAACTGTGATCTCATTTTTCAAAAAAAAGTCTTTGGGGGCAGCTTCTCATTGCCCATCATGATGAAAGAGGTAAATGTAAAAGAATAACAAAAAATAATATATATATATATATATATATATAAACCTTTCAGAAAAGAAACTCCCAAGAGCTCATTTTATTCCCTGTACAGTTTCAGAAAGCATACCATTCCAAGAGGAAGTCAGTTAGGTCTTTTTTTTTCTTTTTCTTTTTTTTAGTTATATGTAGGATCTGGGAATGATTAACTGATGGTTATCTCAAATTTCTTAAAGAACATACTCAAAAAATTACTAATAGAGTTAAAACAACGTTTCAAGGAGATAGAGATAGAAATAGAAAGGACTCAAGAGAAAGAGACTCAATTTCTCTCTCTGTGTGATGGTAGTCTGTATAATGTTCCTCACTGCTTTATTTGTGAAATATAAGGGGAGAAATGTATGCCTTCCTCATGGTGAAAATAAATACAAGATTAAAAAAATTAAAGGATAAGATAGAAAAACAAGAAGATTTTAAAATCTAAATAAAAATGAACAATTAAGTATTATGGGATTTTTGTTAGCATTAGAAAGCTAAAACAATCAAAGAGAAATAAAACCAAGTAACTTAGTACCTCAAAGTTTTTTTTTTAAATTCTAAAATAAACATAATCAAAACTAAATAAAATTTAAAATTCAGAGGCTAATATGATAACAGTTACAGAGAAAAGAGATGTAATATTAAAGTAAACATTAAAGTCTAAGATGAAATTCTGAAGTGTGCAACTCAGATCAAGAAGAAATACGGACTTCCTTTATGGTCCAATGGTTGGGAATCTGACTTGCAGTGAAATGGACGTGGGTTCGATCTCTGATTGGGGAATAAAATCCCACATACCTGGGACAAACAAGCCCAGAAAGCCTGAGTGCTACAACTATTGAGACCATGAGCTCTGGAGTCCACATGCCATAACTAGAAAGTTCACGTGCTGCAATATCCCACATGCTGCAACTAAGATCCAACACAGCCAAATAAATAAATATTTTTAATAAAAGGAAGAAATAAAATGACAAGGGGGATTTTTTTCAAGATTGAAGGTTACAAACAGAGGAAAGAAATATAAACCCCAGATAAAAATCAAATGTAAAAACCATCTAAAAGATAGATTCACATTTCTTAAAACAGATTCCTCTTGGATTGGCAATGCATTAAATATTTCATGGATAGAGAGCCAATGGAACAGAGAAAAAGATATAGCTCTATTTTTATCAGTGGGTAATTTGACTCAGAAGTTATTTATATTTACACCTTTAAATATCAGGTATTTGGTTGTAAGACCAAAGCAGTTAGATCCCATGATTCAGAAGGTATATATATTAAAAAAAAAAAAAAAACTGCCAAAGCAGATATGTTGAAAGTAGAAAAGAATAATTTAATGCCTCCTAGTTGGATATGAGGGGCTTCCCAGGTGGCTCAGTGGTAAAGAATCCGTCCGCCAATGCAGAAGATGAGGGTTTGATCCCTGGCTCAGGAAGATCCCCTGGAGAAGAAAATGGCAACTCATTCATATTCTTGCCTAGAAAATCCCATATACTGAGGAGCCTGGTGGGCTACAGTCCACTGGGTTGCAAAAAAGTTGGAGAAGACTCAGTGACTAACCAACAAAATTAAATAATTGATTTCTACATTGTGATGACAAAAGTTACCTCTCCCTTTTCCATTTACTTATTAAAAACTTTTCTTCTCAGTAAGTGTTTTACTGCTTCCTTCACATCCTTGTTCCTGAGACTGTAGATTAAAGGATTAATCATAGGAGTCATCACGCCATAGAACACAGATACAAGTTTGTCAGTAGCATCCATGTCATCTGAATTAAGTGTCTCTTTAGACTTGGGCTTCATGTACATGAAGAGAATGGTTCCATAGAATATTATCACCACAGTCAAGTGGGCTGAGCAGGTAGAGAAGACTTTGCTTCTCCCCTCAGAAGAGTGAATTCTGAGGATGCTGATAATAATTAATGTGTAAGAGATAATGATTAACAATAACGGTGTCATTATGAATAAGGTTGTGGCCACAAGCATGATGAACTCGTTACCTGAGATATCAGCACAGGCCAATTTCATGACAGCCAGAATTTCACAGGTGAAATGATTGATGACATTATTCCTGCAGAAGGGCAATTGTACTACACACCCAGTTTGTACTGTAGAGTTGACAACTCCTACGATCCAGGAGCCAGCTGCCATGGGCACATAGGAACCCTTGCTCATGATGACAGAATATCTCAGAGGGTTGCAAATAGCCACATACCGGTCAAAGGCCATCATGCCCAGGAGCACACACTCTGTTGTCCCCATGGCCAAGCCAAGGAACATCTGCATAGCACAGCCAGAGAAGGAGATGGTCTTTTTTTCTGAAAGGAAGCTCACCAGCACGGGGGGAATGGAGACAGTGGTGTAGCAGATGTCCAGGAAGGAGAGGTTCCCCAGGAAGAAGTACATAGGGGTGTGAAGGTGGGAGTCTAAGATGCTAATGAGAATAAGGGTGCCATTTCCCAGAAGGATGACCACATACATTATTAAGACTACCACAAAAAAGAGTAGCTCAAGCCTTGGATAACCAGAAAGCCCCTTCAGAAAAAATTCCACCAGAATGGTTTGGTTTTCCCATTCCATTGTATGGTTTCTTTTTCACCTGTAATACATTAGAATATGTTAAGATAAAATATGTATTCTACTATGATTATATTCTACTATGTACCAATGTAGAAGTACCATATACTCATAGGAAGAAAAGAAAATATAAAAAGGAATAGACCAAAGAAAGAAGAAAAGAAATAAAGTGGGCCAAATAGAATAGAGAGGGGGAAGAAAAGAGAAACGAATGTATTTCAAGCTACAAGCAATATGCCATGTAATTTATTGAATCTCATCAAGGTTCTGGGAGAGAGGTATCATCATCCACATTTTACAATAAATAAATCAAAGCAAAAATATTAAGTAAACTTAATTAAAGGTAAATTTAGAGCAGAGGTAAGATTCAAACCCAAGTCTTCCTTGCTGAAGCCTGAGCTTTTGGTCATGTTTGTTACCACAACTAGAGTTTAAAATAAATTCGAGTATTGCATTATGTGTAATTGAAAAATGAACTATTTTTATTGGCTACAAACCACCACTTAAGAAGGAAAGGGCAACTCACTCCAATGTTCTTGCCTGTAAAATCGCATGGACAGAAGAGCCTGGTGGGCTACAGTCCATGGGGTCACAAAGAGTTGGACATAACTTAGTGACTAAACAACAACAAAGCCCCACACAATAGATTAATGATCTTGTCACTTTTCCATGTTACACTGCTATGCTTATTATCTGACTTGTCCATTAGCATGAAAAATTCATTAAGCCAGGGACTTTGTCTTGTATACTTCTATAATACCAGTATCTACAATATAACAGACACAGAGATAAGAGGTTCAGAAATATTTGTTGAATAAGTGAATACAGTCAAGGACCAAATGACTACTAATTATTTTATTTGTGCATTACCTAATTTAGTCTGAGAAGCAACCCTATTATGCAATTATTTCTATTATTAGCATCGTCATTTTCATTATAAAAAAGGAAGAAAATAAGTAATTTGCTTAATGTCAATGTCAAGGTCATAGCTAAATAAGTGGTTGAGCCAGAACTTGAATCCAAGCCATATGACTGTGGAGTTCAAACTTAATTGTTCATTTTGCAGAGAACTTGACTCACAGTCTAGAATATCTTGTAATCTAATAGACAAGACTAATATTTCAAAAGAAATATCAGACCAAAATAGGTTTAATATGGTGACTTGAGAGCACTTTAATTCTTTATATTTTGAAGGGAAATTATTCATTTCTGTGACAAAAATATATCTATTAGTGTATAATTCTTCATAATTCGTGTATAACTCTTTCATAATTCTGTAGTCTCCCCTTATGAGTAGTTCTACCTACTTTTTCACTGCTATTTTAACTGATTTCTCTTTTCATGAGTTTCACAAGAGGTTTTCCCATATTACAAGTTTTCTCCAAAAAAAAATTTTAATGCTTTTGGAGAGATTTGTCCTTTCCATTTTGTTTCATTAATGTAGGTTTTTGTGTTTGTAAATTTCTTTAGGCTTATTTGGCATTTTATAACTGCATGAAATAAGAAAAAATATTTCTTAATATTTTATCTTTATCCTCTTCCTAGCTCTGAGTCATTTAAAACACTTTGTTTTACTATAGACTGAGATTTTGCTATGAAATGTTCTTGTTACTGGTTTCCAGATAATTTTTTTCTCCTTCTGTCTTTAATCCAAATATTATCTAGATATGTATACCTAGTGATCAGATATTTTTATTCCATTTTATTATATCTAATTCATTTTTTTATGATAAAAAATGTGACCTGTAATTCTAAAGTTATATATTTTTGGTTCTATTTACCTGATCCATGTTGTAAATGTCAACAAAAAATATGAATTCTCTTTGGGTGAGATATATTATTTATATATGGCAATGGCAACCCACTCCAGTACTCTTGCCTGGAAAATCCCTTGGATGGAGGAGCCTGGTAGGCTGCAGTCCATGGGGTCGCTAAGAGTTGGACATGACTGAGTGACTTCACTTTCACTTTTCACTTTCATGCATTGGAGAAGGAAATGGCAACCCACTCCAGTGTTCCTGCCTGGAGAATCCCAGGGACAGTGAAGCCTGGTGGGCTGCCGTCTATGGGGTCGCACAGAGTCGGACACGACTGAAGTGACTTAGCAGCAGCAGCATACACACATATAACAATACATGTATACACATAATCAGGTTTATTAAATGCCCTATTCAAATCCTTGAGATTATTTTCTGTTATCTATATTTAATTAACTCTATATAATGATGGTTGGATGATATCACTGACTTGATGGACATGAGTTTGAGCAAGCTCCGGGAGTTGGTGATGGATAGGAAATCCAGGCGTGCTGCAGTCCATTGGGTTGCAAAGAGTCAGACACAACTTAGTTACTGAACTGAACTGAACTGAATCAAGTTTTACTTGTATATCTAGAATTATTTTTATATGCTTAGTTCTGTGTTGTTTAGTGTATACCTATTTATGGCTGATAAAATTCTTCATATGTTGTGAATGTTACAATTAATTTTTATCACATTTTATACTTTTAATTTAAATTCCACTTTTATGTTATTGATATCCAGGCAAAAATACTGGAGTGGGTTGCTATTTCCTTCTCCAGGGGATCTTTCTGGCCCAGGGATTGAACCAGCATCACTTACATCTCCTGTGCTTGGCAGGCAGGATCCTTACTACCAGTGCCACCTGGGAAGCCCAACTTTAGCTCTCTTTGTTGTGTGTACTCAGTCGTGTCCAATCCTTTGCGACCCTATGCACTGTAGAACACCAGGCTCCTCTGTCCATGGGATTTTCTAGGCAAGAATACGGGAGTGGGTTGCCATTTCCTACTCCAGGGGATCTTCCTGACCCAGGGAAGTACAAAATGTGATAAAAATAGGTCAATTAATTGTAACATTCACAATTTATGAAGAAGGTTATCAGCCATAAACAGGTGTACACTAAACAACACAGAAACTAAACATATAAAAATAATCCTAGATACACAAGTAAAACTTGATTATAAATATTTATATAGAACTGATTAAATATAGCTAGCAGAAAAATTATCTCAAAGACTTGAAAGCGCATCCAATAAATGCCCTGATTATGTGTATACGTGTATTATGTGTATATATATAAATCATAATATCTCCCCCAAAGAGAATTCATATTTTTTGTTTACATTTTCAACATGGATCAAGCAACTTGCTGCCAAAAATATATAACTTTAGACTTACAGGTCACATTTTTTATTATAATAAATAAACTAAATATAATAATAATTGTATAAAAATATCTGATCACTATGTGCAACATATATGTGGGTGTAAGTTGTCAATTCTTTTTACAGTTATTGCTTTTTATGAGCATATTCACTCCATTCACTTTAGAATACAATTATAAATATACTTCATTTCTTTCCTTCCATACACTTTATTTTTATTACATGCTTATTTTGCATTACTTATATTTCCCACTTTCTTTTTTCGGCTGGCTGATTAAATTGTCATTCACCAATTGTTTGCCTTACTTGAACACTTTGTTCATTTTTTCCGTTCCATGAATGGTGAGTTACCTTCTTTCTTTACTTTCACAATCTGACATACAGACCAAACATTTGTTTATAAAAAAGAACTTGCAATGGCCAAAAGTTCAGGTATTTCTGCACCAGTTTACAGATAAATCCAAATGAACTTTTTCAACTAGAATGCTCCTAATCTCCTAAATTATCCCTCAAACACAAAATGAAGATAGAACTACAATAGTTTTATCCCTCCATTTCTATCCCTACTCCACAATTCCAAGACGCTACCAAGATAAATTAGGAGAGTCAAATTTAGATTAATTTGAAGATCAAAACTTATATATTAGCTAGAAACAAACAAATGGATACATGAATTGAGGCTATTATTGCTAATTGACATGTTGTTACTCTATTTGGTACTATATATATATATATATATAATATACACACACATACATATATATATTGAAAGGAATGTTTAAGAAACTTAGTGACCAAATTACTAAGGAACTTCTGCTCAGAGAATTTCCTAATATCACTCACTGTGACTTATCATCTAGGTAGTACTGCACTGATGTCTTACAGGGACGAGCCATGGTTTCATTTCTAATGACCTTGCCTTCTAAAGGTAAGGAGACAGGCACTCTTATACATTCTCAGTGAACACATAAATTGGTGCATCCTCTGTGGAGGACAAATTGGCAGTGTTAAACAGAATCATAAAGTCATGCATATAACTTTAACCACAGAATTTACCGCTAAATTGTGTAATTCCCACACAATTATGCCTGTGCATGTGTAAAGTAATTTATTTAAAAGCTGATTCATTAAAGTACCATTTGTAATAGCAGATGTGGAAGCAATTTAAATTTCTATGAGAAGGGGACACAGAAATAATGAAATACCGATCTGCTGTCAAAAAGATTAAGAGACTCTTTGTGCATTGACATGGAAAGATCTTCAAGAACTATTAAGTGTAAAGGTAATATTCAGAACTGACTTCCCTGGTGGCTCAGTGGTAGTCGACAAGAACCCCTGGAGAAGGAAATGGCAACCCAACCCAGTATTCTTGCCTGGGAAATCCCAAGGACAGAGGAGCCTGGTGGGCTATGGTCCACGGAGTTGCCAAAGAGTAGGACATGGTTTAATGACTAGACAGCAATGCGAATGTTCAGAACAGTATATAAGGCACAGTAACCTTTGTGTATAAATATTTTACATATATGCCTGTGTACACACACACACACACATGCGCACACACACGTGTGTGTGTGTGTGTGTTAGTAGCTCAGTTGTATCTGACTCTTTGCAACCCTATGGATTGGGGCCTGCCAGACTCTTCTGTCCATGGGATTTTCCAGACAAAAATACTGGAGTGGGTTACCATTCCCTTCTCCAGGGGACCTTCTTGACCCAGGGATTGAACCCAGGTCTCCTGCACTGCAGGCAGACTCTTTACCATCTGAGTCACTATATGTGTCTGTACACACACACACATGCATGCGCGCGTGCACACACACACACACCAGCATTTTTTTGCTCCTATGTAGAATACCTATAGAAAAATAAACAGGAATAACTTGTTATCTCTAGGAAAGGAAATGAATTGTTCATTAACAGAAATGGAAGGGAGGCTGTTAACTGTATGTTGTTCAGTATCTTTTAAAAATTTTGAATCTTGTGACTATAGTACCTACCATAAAATAAATTACATTTAAGCTAAAGAGTTCTTGTCTTTGAGATCTATAACCTTTCTCCTTTCACTTTTCTGATGGCACACTACATCAAACCATCCACTGCCATGGGACACAACTACATATAGTTAAAAATTGTTCTTATTCAGTATCAAACCTTAAATGGGAATTGCTAAAGACTAACAAGTCCTTTGCTTCCTTTGTAGCTCATAGCTCAGTCAGTAAAGAATCTGCCTGCAGTGCAGGAGATCCGGGTTTGATCCCTGGGTTGGGAAAATCCCTGGAGAGGGAAATGGCAACCCACTCCAGTATCCTTCCCTGGAAAATCTCATAGACAGAAGAGCCTGGTGGGCTGAAGTCCATGGGTCGCAAAGAGTCGGGCACGACTGAGAGACTAACACACACTAACAAGTCCTTTTGGAGAAGGCAATGGCACCCCACTCCCATACTCTTGCCTGGCAAATACCATGGACGGAGGAGCCTGGTAGGCTGCAGTCCATGGGGTCGCTGGGAGTCAGACAAGAATGAGTGACTTCACTTTCACTTTTCACCTCCATGCATTGGAGAAGGAAATGGCAACCCATTTCAGTGTTCTTGCCTGGAGAATCCCAGGGACGGGGGAGCCTGGAGGGCTGCCGTCTATGGGATGGCACAGAGTCGGACACGACTGAAGCGACTTAGCAGCAGCAGCAGCAACAAGTCCTTTAAATATAGTCATAATTTAATATTCAAGATATTTTCAGAAGGATCATTAGGATTTTCAGGCCCATATGGATCTCCTGTCCCTCCATCAAACTGCAAGCTATCCTCTGATCTGGTTTAGAATCTATACTTCTACCCTAGTCATTTCCTTTCCATTAAATGTGCTACTACTTTTAGGAGCTAGTAAAATTCCTGGAACAAAATTACAGCTTAATAAATGTTAGCTATTATTCTTGTTTCATTCACAAGTCCAAAGAGCCATCCCTCTTTGGGAATTCTTTGTCCGCCTATCTTTAAAAGATACTTTCTCTGAATCTCAGGTCTATCTTCCCAATTTCCGGACATAATTAGTCACCTAAACATCACTCCAAACTCAACTTCATTTCTCCATTCTAAACTCATCTCCTATCCCCAGCACTTAACATTTTGTAACTTTTTATAAAATTTGCATTTTGTTAGAATTTTTCACATTTTCTGGGTTACAGTGTAAACTACTTGAGACCCCAAAGGGCAGTAGATAGATACATGTGAAGTTCATTGAATAATGGAGGTTATACCTACACCTATAAAAATCATCTCTACAAAAACCCTTGTTCAAGAGCTGCTTCCATGCTACATGATATTCTACCAAACTTATTCCATAAAGTTGTTAGGAACACAGGCCTTGGAGGTAGGCTTAGTTTAAATGGTATCTCTGCCCCTTACTAAGCAGGGTGGCCTGGGCATATTTCTGATCATCACCTTCCCCAGCTATAGCATGAAGATAAAGACAGCACCTGTACCATATATTTGTTGATAAGATTAAATGAGATAGTATATATTATACAATTACCACAGTAATGGTTTCCACTATTAGTAGTTTCCTTTATGCCACTCTATCATGGTTCTTCCTTTTGTTAGAGTCTTTTTACATCTTTGAACCAGTCATCGTCTTTTCCATGGCCAGGTATATACAGCTGAAAAGTTTAATCATGTCACACACAGTGTTCTGGCAAAGGGTATTATGTTCATCTTACCGTCAAATCCTAATACATTTCATCACAGTATATAACACTCCAGACCTTTATCACACTCTGATCCTTTGGATGTCAGCAAATTGAGTGGCAAATAGAAAACATCACTCATAAGGTTCAATTCACTCCATAAAAAAATAGGACTTTAGGGAGGCATTAGTATGTTCCTTGTCTTACAAAGATGGCTGTTTTTTTGTTTTTTTTTTAACTGAGACTGTGTTAACATTTTTAGCAAGCCTATAACATAAAAAAAAAAAAATAGAAAAGTCATTCATTTTTACAATTATAACCTAATAATAGAAAAGCAAATATTGAAAACAGTCACCAATACTGTATGCAAACACACTAGGATAATGCTCAGTCTGGTCTCTTTCTGGCTATTCACTGCTTTGGTAAATCATCTGTTTCAGATATGAGGTTTCTTTAAGGCAAATTGGTCATAATTTTCCTCCTCACATGTTTTCTCTGCACAAAGAGTCCCTAGCACAGTATGTGGCATGTAGTTCATCTTGCTCTCAGTTGATTGAGCCAAATGAAGCAGAGTTGCTGCTAGGGGACCAGGAAAGACTTGTTTGTTATGAATTTCATGCTACAGAACACAGAGTTCCCTCTCTACTGTGTAGTGAGCCTTAATGAGCTAAAAATGATAACAGAGTGTTCAAATACTGTGTGCTACTCTAAAAAGCTACACACTGACACAAAGGAATTCATAACTACTGAAATTCCATTCTGTTCCTTGCTCAAAGCCTTTGCATGTTAAACTGCTCTTGTGATCTCAAAAGTCTTTGCTTTTCCCTACTACCTCTCAGTGACTAGACCCTTAAATTCCATTTCCAATATTTAGTCTCTCTTCAGTGAGAAAAACACCTTAATTTCAAACTTGACACATTTAACCCATCAGTCTAACTCTTGCTTGTGGTTGATAAGATTTGGTTCTTGTCTTTACAATAACTTACCTTCAAACCAAATTCTGACCCTCTTTCTAGGTTGGAGCAACAATAGATATTTTTATCTTTCTTTTTTACATGTAGCCAATTTTCATGACTCCTCATTTCATGAACCTCTAAAGAGGCAGCTACTGATGAGTAATCATTTTGCCATGGAAATTCACTCATTTGTTGACATCTATAGAAGTATGCAGGTTGCAAGTATGATAACTAGGATAAATTACTCTAGGTCAAATAAAGAATTGTTAGATTCCTCTAGTTCAAAATAGAAAGAAAATTAATATTTAGTAATAAATTTTAGGAATAGGAGAACTTGCCCCTGAAGCCCAGGCTGAAATACAACCCCATTGTGGAGACCCACAAATACCTAAAGAACATGCTTCAGGCTTTGGGACACAATTTAAATGTTCTAAAGGATGTTTCTAAACCTCTGTGCAAAATTTTCAATTGCTTCATAGATGAAATATGTATAAAACTTATGAGACTCCAGAAATAAAGCCCTGAAGACCTAATTACAGGAAGCCTATTACTCTGCTTCACACAGCATCAGGAGGAGTCTTGTGCAATGTTATCAAAGTTTCCCCAGTTGAATTCTCTCTCTGTCTCTCTCTCTCTATCTCTGTCTATCTCTCCCCTGGCTCTCTCTTACACACATACTCATATTAACACACAAATACACCTACACCATATTTGAAGTATAAATGGTTATTACAGTACACTATTTCTTTATACATTTTTTAGAAACTATAGATTTTATAGGCATTCACTTTATATATTTAGCTTATATAAATGCTGACTTTTTGAATAAACATATTATAAATTTCTAAAACTCAGACATCCTGTAAAAGAAAAATTTTTTTAAAGTAAAGAAAGAAAAAGAGGAAGGAAGAGAAAGTAAGGCAAGGGAAGAAAGTATATCCTTAGGCAATACACACACAGAGATGTAAAGAACAAAGATGAAAATAAATTGAGACTTCTTGTTCAAGATGGCAGAATAGAAGGACATGCACTTATCTCCTCCTGAGAGAACACCAACATTAAACTAGTTGTTCAACATCCATCAGAGGAGGACTCTGAAACCCATCAAAAATATACACCACATCCAAAGAAAAGAAGAAGCTGCACAAAGACAAAGCTGCAACGAGATGGTAGCAGCATGATAAAATCAAATCCCATACTGCCAGGTGGGTGACCCACAAACTGGAGAACAATAACACCCAATAAGTTCTCCCACTGTTGTGAAAGTTCTGAAACCCACTTCAGGCTTCCCCTCCTGAGGATCCAACAAAGGGACTGGGAATGAGGTAGAAATTGCTAGGTAGTCAGGGTAGGACTCTGAGACCTCAGTCTTGTTTTCAGTAAACATCTCGCCTCATTAAGCTAAAACTATACCTTTTGTCCTGAATTCCTAAAATGTGTCCTTTGTCTGGTAAATTATCATCACTCAGATCCAGGAAAGGTCAGTAATTAACATCTGTTCCATAAGCTTGAGGGAAAAACAACTGGTGATCCATTCATCTTTAGCCCTTACATTTGGTCTACTTTTAAATGGCCAGGGGGCAGGATGGGGTGGCAACAAATCTAAGGATCAATATAAACCATTCAGTTCAGTTGCTCAGTAGTGACTCTTTGCCACATCATGGACTGCAGTATGCCAGGCTTCCCTGTCCATCACCAACTCCTAGAGCTTGCTCAAACTCCATTGAGTTGGTGATGCCATCCAACCATCTCATTCTCTGTCATCCCCTTCTCCTACTGCTTTCAATCTTTCCTAGCATCAGGGTATTTTCTAATGAGTCAGTTCTTCACATCAGGTGGCCAAAGTATTGGAGCTTCAGCTTCAGCATCCATCCTTCCAATGAATATTCAGGACTGATTTCCTTTAAGATAGATTGGTTTGATCTTCTTGCTATCCAAGGGCCATAAAGATGTTAAGTTAAAATGTGATCTTTAAACTGATTGGTTAGAAATGACATATTTTAAGGACAACAGCCAACCAAAAATGCACAGATCAGTGCCAGTAAGTCCTGTCTTTCTGGGGGACTATTTATCCCCTCTCAGTGTTTATGCTGTCTATGCAAGGAGATCAAGCCACAGTCAATCCTAAAGCAAATCAGTCATGAATATTCATTGGAAGGACTGAGGCTGAAGCTGAAACTCCAACACTTTGACCACCTGATGTAAAGAACTGATTCCTTGGAAAAAACCCTGATGCTGGGAAAGATTGAGGGCAGGAGGAGAAGGGGACGGCAGAGGATGAGATGGTTGGATGGCATCACTGACTCAAAGGACATGAGTTTGAACAAGCTCCAAAACTTGGTGATGGACAGGGAAGCCCAACATGCTGCATTCTATGGGTTTGCAAAGAGTTGGACGTGACTGAGCAACTGAACTGAACTTACTGAGTGTCTGTGCTGAGAGCTTTGTACTTTTTTCTCTTTAAAATAAATCATATTCACTTGCATGCAACTGTGAGTGTTTGCATGTTCTGTTCGTGAAGTTCAGCTCCAGGAATAAGAACTCAGGTTCCCATCTCAGGAATCTCCAGGGAATCTGGCCTTGAAGTTGGCCTTAGGCCAAATAACTACCAGGGAGGGAATGCAATGCCACTCATCAGCAAATAATTGGATTAAAGTTTTATTGAGTAAGGCCCTGCTCATCAGGGCAAGACCCAGTTTTTCCCATTGCCAGTCCCTCCCATTAGGAAGCTTACACTTACCTAATGCTGCAACAAAATATGATGACCTGGTGTGCTATTGAGGTATGCTGTTGCTGCTGCTAAGTCGCTTCAGTTGTGTCTGACTCTGTACGACCCCATAGAGGGCAGCCCACCAGGCTCCCCCATCCCTGGGATTCTCCAGGCAAGAACACTGGAGTGGGTTGCCATTTCCTTCTCCAATGCATGAAAGTGAAAAGTGAAAATGAAGTCGCTCAGTCCTGTCTGACTCTTCGTGACCCCATGGACTGCAGCCTACCAGGCTTCTCTGTCCATGGGATTTTCCAGGCAAGAATATTGGAGTAGGGTGCCATCGCCTTCTCCGCTCAAACTAACTGACCTGTAATCAAATATAATAATGTTAACTGTCTTTTATGGAGTGCCTATTAAATACCAAGAAACGTAAGTACTATATCATATACCAACACTAGAAGGTAGATATAATACTCAATTGCAACTTAAATATCTTCCCCAAGATCACCAACCGACAAGTCAGGAAATTGGAATTCAGAGTATCCAATTCTAAAGCCATCTCTTTTTATAACTGCAAGGTAAGGTGTGTATCTTAAATCATCAGTGTAATTAGATTAGTAAGCACCATTATTGATAACTACTATGCATTCATAACTACATTAAATTCTTCATATGTATTGCTTCATTCATTCTCAGAACAATATTAGGTATTTTTTAAGTTCCTCATTTTACAGACATGGAAACCAAAGCTTAGAGAGTTTCAGTGACCTCACTGAGGTCATAGAGGTAGTGCTTGACAAAACTGGGCTAACTTCAGAAACTAATGTTCTCAACCATCTCACTCTTCTGCCTCCAAAATGACAGAAAACACTTTGTTCTTATAGAATTAGCAAAATCAATACCAGAAATATATTGTGGAGCTAAAGTCCTTTTGTATCACAGAGAATCTCACAATCATAAAATATTCTCTTTGGCAATGTATGTTTTAAATATTTTAACAAAACACATGGAGAATGGCTGAAGGAACAACAAAAGTATAGCCTGGTACAAGAAAGAATCAGAAACAGCAATCTGGAAGTACCTGAAAAGCTCTCATGAAAAAACGAGCATATATACTTGTTGTTACACAAGGAAAAATGAGGGTTGCATATATGTAGAGTTAAATGTAAAGAGCTTTCTAATAAGAAGAATTCTCCCAAAATAACCTGAGCAGCCTCATACAGTGCTCTAACCATCACTGGGCTGGGAACAGAAGTAAAATGAACATCAACCCAACTTTAGAGAAAACAACATAGTTTTCATATGGATGAAACAAAACTAAATAAAACCATAGGTGAAATTTCATTCATATTTTTCAGGGATATAATGAAAATCTTAATGAAAATTTAAACTGCATGTCAAAAATAAGAAGGAAAACTACAAATTGGAAAGGTATTTACAGAGACAAATGTGTTAATTAAGAGTTCATACAATTTAAGAGGAAAACTATCAAAATACCAAGAGACAAGAATAATAAAAAGGTAAATATAAGTAATACATAAACATAGACATAATATTCAATTTCATGAGCAATCATAGGAATAAAAAGTAAAACAAAGTAATGGTTTATATAAATAGAAAAGAATAGATACCATTTCTGGTTCTAGAAAATATGCAAAGAATAGTCTGTGCAAATACTGCAGTAGCACAGTAAAATGTTAAGCTTGGAAAAATAATATTGCAAACGTATCAAGAATTCTCTCAATTGATATCTTTCCATTCTATAATCACATCACTAGAGGTTAACCTTATGTTATTTCTAGTAGAAGGAAAGCAGATGACAAAGATATCAATGATCATTATATCAAAATCTCAAATACTAAAATTAAAATATCCAACAGTATTAAAATTAAGGCTAGATTATTCTTCAAATATTAGAGAGAAAGGTGATAAAGACTGCAAAGTCACAGAAAATTATTGATTTAAAATGCAATATGCTAATTAAATTTTATCCATACTGGTATAAAGAAAAATTGTTTCTATGTAGTTTTGAGTTAACAAGGATATGGATTATAAAAATAATTTAAAGAAGTAGAATGACTTCCTCTTTTACTAGGATTTTATTAACATTGATCTAGCATTATCTGTGGAAGCAAAAGAAAAACAAATTCTTGGGGAAAGTTTAAGGGTTTTGAGAACTTTGCTGAAGTCATCAAATAGATGTGTTCAAAGAAAATTCCAAGAAATACATGGCTAGGGAAGGTTTTTGTTAAGTCAGGTTAATTGGGTTTTGGGAATGAACAGAAGTGGGGACTTCTCTAGAGAATTCTAAGTTTCTGACTCACAACCTTAAGGACTAAAGAAGTTTATAAAAATGAGCACTAAATTAGCTTCCAAAAGAAGCTGAGTCTCTTGAGTAAGTGTCAACTTTAAGACAAATCATGTGAAGCTAGAGTTGCATCACATCTTCTTTTTAACATGTTTCATTTCCTTCATGCCTCTTAAGAATATTCATGCACAGACAGATTGCCTAATCATGGCTGCTCTTTCTCCCATTTCTTTTTAGGAAGGAGCAACTGAAGTTTAGCATCTTCTGGCCTTATTAATAAAATGCAAATGAAATTCAAAAATGAGAATTCTTTCAGTTGATACAATGGAATGGTATGAATGACTAAAACCCAGTCAGAAGGTAAGATAAAGAGAGAAGTTTTATTTAAATTTTTCAAAAGAAAAACATCCCATCAATAAATATACAAATATTGAGCTGAGGTGACCATTGCTCAGAGGTTTTGAAAATATGTATATATTTATTTATGTGAAAGGAAAAAAATATAAAAACCCACCAGGCATCATCTCCAAGACTGGGATACAACTAAATTTTTTTATCTCAAATTTTTCCATGGGAGAGACTATGAGGAAAAGAAAGTAGTTTGCAATGCAAAAGAGCCTCATAAATAATAGACTTAGGCTTTTCTGATGGCTCAGGTGGTAAAGAATCTGCCTGCAATGCAGGAGACCCAGGTTCAATCCTTAGGTTGGGAAGATCTCTTAGAGAAGGAAATGGTCCCTGCAGTATTCTTGCTTGGAGAATCCCATGGACAGAGGAGCTTGATGGGCTACAGTTTGTGGGGCTGCAAAATCAAATAAGACTGAGCAACTAACACTTTTGCTTTCAGTGGCTATGCATTTGAGTATTGAGAAGTATTGAGTTCACTAAAATTTTAAGTAAAAAGTATCTGGAGAAAGAACACTTCATGATTAATATATTATTCACACATAAACTATGTTCAGTAAGAGCTTGAGGATACATGTAATTAAAGATGTTTGTAGTAAAAACAGGATTAGAAACCAAAAAAAAAAAAAGTAACAAATGGAAGAAATAATCATGAGGGTTAGTCTGATCCTCAGAAGGCCAAAGCAAAACAAACAAAAAAAAAGTATTAAAAGTTTTTGAGTTTTCATTTATATAATTAATCAAATTCCACTACTGAGACCTTATTCTCTACACTAAACCTGAGAGAAATTTTCAATATTTTTTCATATGAATTCATTATTAGAATAATGTCTTCATAAGTGGAAGATGATGAATGTCTTCAATGTTTTCAGAGGCAAATATACATTTTATGTGTGTATTTATCATATGGGTCCTTGAAAAATATTCAGTGCATCATTTTAAATTGTGCTTTTATTTAAAAATTCATACTTACGTAAGCATTTTGACATAGCAATAAAAATAAGGGTTTGAAGACCATAAAGATACGGATTTAAAATTAATTAAAACTGCATTTTGATGTTGGGTTCCTGGTTCATTTTGTATGGAAAAAATTGCATAACTGGAACACTTTCTACCTTGAAAAATAGCACAAAAATAGTAGTCTGAAAATTTTTTTCATATAAAGTAAATTAAATACCTATTTAAAAAATAAAGATAAGGGTTCAAATAATAATTCTGCTATTTACCAACTATAGGACATTGAAATTGTACTTGAATTTTGAAATATCAAATTAATTTCTTCACTGTTAAAATATTGATAATAATTTTGAATTATTCTGAAAGATAAATGGTAAAAATTATTTGAAGTGCCAAATACAGACTAGGACCTCACATGTTGTCAATTACTCTTCTCTTTGTGAGCTAAAATAATACACCTTTCCATGTGGTATGTTAATTGAATATAAGTTTATAAAATCTACAGCATAAAAGTTGATAACTCTACTTGTTTTTTTACAATATCAATTGTCTTAATTGATCTATTTAGAAGAACTGGAGAGGATAACAGAATTATATCCTCTAGTGAGAATTTAGAGTATAGATGGCATCTGCTTTTCAATGAAAAATCTTAGAACTTTAAATATTAGACCTTCAAGTAAGCAAGTCAATAAAAGTGAAAAAGAATTCTAGACAGTTAGGGATCTTTCTAGAAAATTAGAGAGCTTAACTTCTGTCTTGAATTAAAAAGTCACAGACTTTTCTTTAGGTCTGCTACAACAGTAAAAGAGTGCCTGAATGAAACCTCACAGCATGGAACCACAGAGTGATTAAAACACCAGGAGTTGGTTGAGAAGGATTAGAAGACAGCCAGGATTTAGGTCAGTTCAAAGCCTCAACAAATAAGAATATCATAGTCTAGTGACAATTCTATTCTAGGGACCATGGATCGGAAATCTCTTTTGAGATTATATTAATATGACTAAGAACTCAAATTCTTTATCTTGGTTCACTCCAAAAATAATTAACACTGTTAACCTACAAGATTTAGAGAGTAGGGATCATAAATGTTCCAGGCCTACCAGAAATAGTAGCTTCCTATGGATAACTAGACAGGATGCACCAGTACACCTCAGTCTTAATGTTTAGTGTCTAGACACATGAGACAACCACTGTAATGTTTAAATTGTTTTAGCATATTTTACTCTGAGTTAATCTTTCTAATATAATTTGACACCTACTTCAGTGTCTTTCTCTTTTTCATTATACTTTTCCTTTTGCATTTTTATTTTAGAATTTGGGTAATTCAGAAAAGTAGGAAAAAAGTATCTAAGATATCCATTAATGTTTTGATATTTCTTTTCAGTCTTTCAATTCTGTCTAGGTTATCTTGGTTTAAATTTTGATCTTTCAAATAATGTTATAATTGTTTTGTTATCACTTAATCATTCTAAAATACTTTAAATGTAATTTTGGGGTTAGTGGAAATTTATCACAAATGTCATATTAAAAGGTGAGTAATGACCCAATATAAGTGTACTATGATTATTTAACAATTCTCCTCGCATTAGACAAGAATGAAAAACTGTTTTAAAAGATCACTTCCAATATACAGATACCATGGAAACTGATTGTATTATAAATTACCAAGAATCTTTTAAAATCTTCATTTCCTTGTTCCCAGATTCTATAAATTCATTTTAGAGAAGTAAAGTTAAATGGGGAAAGCATTTCAGGCACAATGCAATTCAATAGAGTATTTGTTAACTGTTTCTTAAAAGGTACTCTAGCATTACAAGAGTAGAAAATCATCTCCTCTATATAATCTGTTATCCTTCCTCTCCACCTCCATTTGAAAACCTTAAAGCAGATGGTGGTCTCTCTCTAAAAAATCTGCAAGTAAAATTTTTTTTGCAGAAATTATCAAAGGGCTGTTAGGATACCTCATGTACACTACATTTATTTACTATAAGTAATTTCCAAATAGGAATCAGGTTTATAAGATGTTCCTAAAAAGAGAAGGTTTTTGACCTGATTCACATCTGTCCTCCCGAAACTGCAGTACATTCAGATCTCAGATGACTGAAGCTCTGCTATCAGAATTTTATTCTCAAACTCTTTTGGTATGTGTACCTACAGTCAATCAAGCTCCAATCTTAATACCAAGTAAAGGTATATCCTGGCCTACCCAACACTTGCTACCCTTTTTGAAATGTATGCCTACAAAGTAGGGTGCAGCCTGAATTAAGAGAGTGTCCTCCTTTCTATGGACAGAGGAGCTGGCTGGGCCATAGTCTTTGAGGCCACAAAAGAGTCAGATAAGACTTGGAGACTAAACAAGAAAAATCTCCTTTCTATAATCAATAGATATATAAATATTCTATTATTGTGAATGCATTGTCTCACCATTGTGAAATAGAGTTTTCATAGAAAGCAGTGTAACTCATTGACAAATGACTATCACAGAAATAGCTAGTCCTATACTGGAAACATAACTACTTTTTGAAAACCCTAAGTAAAAACCCATCTATTCGATCAACTTTTTTTCTCTAGGAATATTTTTTAATCTAGGTAGAATATCTTGAGAATGAAGAAGTGTTTTCAGAATTATACTCAGTTCTACTTAGTTGTTATAGGGAAGAATATCATATACAAATATCTGCTCTTTAGATTTTTTCAAATTAAAGTCATTTTCTCTACATTCTATAGCACACAACTCTGATCTTGTTCAGTTCAGTCTCTCACTCATGTCCGACTCTTTGGAGCACCACGGACGGTAACATGCCAGGCTTCCCTGTCCTTCACCGTCTCCCAGAGCTTGCTCAAACTCATGCCTATTGAGTTCATGATGCCATCCAACTATCTCATCCCATTTGCTCCTGCCTTCAATCTTTCCCAGAATCAGGGTCTTTTCAGATGAGTCAGTTCTTTGCATCAGGTGGCCAAACTATTGGAGTTTCAGCTTCAGCATCAGTCCTTCCAATGAATATTCAGAACTGATTTCCTTTAGGATGGACTGGTTTGGTCTCCTTCCTGTCCAAGGACCTCTCAAGAATCTTTTCCAACACCACAGTTCAAAAGCATCAATTCTTCAGCACTCAGCTTTCTTTATAGTCCAACTCTCGTATCCATACATGACTTCTGGAAAAACCATAGCTTTGTCTAGACAGAACTTTGTTGGCAAAGTACTATCACTGATCTTTAATATGCTGTCTAGGTTGGTAATAGCTTTTCTTCCAAGGAGCAAGCATCTTTTAATTTCATGGCTGCAGTCACCATGTGCAGTGATTTTAGAGATCAAGAAAATAAAGTCTGTCACTGTTGCCATTGTTTCCATTGTTTGCCATGAGGTGATGGGTTCGGATGCCATGAGCTTAGTTTTCTGAATGTTGAGCTTTAAGTCAACTTTTTCACTCTCCTCTTTCATTTTTATCAAGAGGCTCTTTAGTTCTTCTTTGCTTTCTGCCATAAGGGTGGTGTCATCTGCATATCTGAGGCTATTGATATTTCTCCTGGCAATCTTGATTCCAGCTTGTGCTTCATTCAGTCTGGCATTTTGCATCATGTACTCTGCATATAAGTTAAATAAGTAGGGTGACAATATACAGCCTTGACGTACTCCTTTCCCAATTTGAAACCAGTCTGTTGTTCCATGTCTGCTTCTAATTGTTGCTTCTTAACCTGCATACAGATTTCTCAGGAGGCAGGTAAGGTGGTCTGGTAGAATCTCAACTTCCTTTCTTGGAAAATATTGAGCTTAATTGCAAATTCAGCAAATGGAAAAGGAACGCCTTTCATATGGACAGAAATAAAGGGCAAACTCTTCTATGTGTGATTTTGTAGTTTGTATTTCTAAAAACTAAGGAATCCAAAACAAATTGCAATACACTTACACAGAAGTCTCACCAAAATGTTTAGTTTTGTATTGTCTGCTGTTCAATTTCAATCCTACATAGAACTGAAACCCCAATGGCAAGTTCCAAAGATATCAAAGAGAGATGATTTAAAAGGCCTTGCTACTCATGTGCTTATACACAGGCAACATCAACAACATCTGAAAGCATGTTAATGAATACAGATCTTAAAACCCACTTCAGATCCACTGATTGAGAGTCTTTTACAAAAATTTCCCATGTGATTCATCTGTATACTAAGATCTGGATGTGTGTTTTCTTCCTCAGCTGCACAATAGAATCATCCGGAGCGCATTATTCTAAAAGATGCCTTAGACACTACCACTCAGACAACTTCTATAATTTTGAGAGCAATAACCAAGTAATTTAAAAAGGGGATATAAAGTCAGAAAATGTAGAACTGAATAGTAGTTTGTTTACCTACTGTGTTTAAAAATACTTCTTACCGTTATGAACTTTATCTCCCTCAGAGTATTATAGTGATGATAAAATAAGTATGATGAAAATTTTCATAAATTGTAAAACCCTAAACCAATGTTATTGTTAATGACTGGCATGATATAAAATCATAAATTAATATTTTTAAGAAGTTAAGCATGTTATTTCCAAAATGATGATATTCAAAGTAAGTCTGAATCAGGAATAACAAGTATTTATTAAATAGTTCTTCCCTGACTCAGAATTTGTGCACATAAAGTCAGAAATGGAATATTAAACTACCAACATAATTATTGTCTTTCTTCTATTCCCTTACACATGAGCTAAAAGAAAAATTTGAAAATCTAAACTCACAACTGTAAACCCACCAGCTAATACTGACCTGTTGCCCTTCCTCCAATATTCTCTTACTTCTTATTATAATACTGTATAGAGTCCTTAAACCCGCATCTCTTCTGGATTACTCCAGGTATGAAAATGTGAAATGGAAAGGACCAATTGGACAGACATTGAGTTCATTCTACAGGGGCTTTCTGAGTATCCAAGAGCAGAAAAACTCCTTTTGGCGATGTGTTTGTTGATGTACCTGGTGATTCTCCTGGGGAACAGCACTTTGATCATCCTCACTCTCCTGGATTCCCACCTTCACACCCCTATGTACTTCTTCCACTGTAATCTTTCCTTCCTTGATATTTGGTACACATCCTCCTTTATCCCCTCAATGCTGATACACTTTCTATCAGAGAAAAACAACTATCTCCTTCACTAGGTGTGTTGTTCAGATGTCTGTCTCTTACACTATGGGGTCGACAGAGTGTGTACTTCTAGCAGTGATGGCATACGACCGTTCCATAGCCATCTGCAACCCTCTGAGATACCCTATCATCATGAACAAGGCGTTTTGTATTCAGATGGCAGCTGTCTCCTGGGGACTGGGCTTTCTCAACTCATTGACAGAAACAATTCTTGCAGTACAGTTGCCCTTCTGTGGAAAAAATCTCATCAATCATTTTGTTTGTGAAATATTGGCTTTTGTCAAGCTAGCTTGCACAGATATATCCTTGAATGAGATTACTATCATGGTGGGCAATGTAATATTTTTATTTGTTCCATTACTGTTGATTTGTATCTCCTACATTTTCATCCTTTCCACTGTACTAAGAATCAATTCAGCCGAAGGAAGACAAAAGGCTTTTTCCACCTGTTCAGCCCACATAATGGTGGTGACTGTGTTTTATGGGACAATCCTCTTCATGTATATGAAGCCAAAGTCCAAAGACGCTGCTTTTGATAAATTGATTGCCCTGTTCTATGGAGTCCTCACACCGATGCTCAATCCTATCATCTATAGCCTGAGGAATACAGAAGTGCATGGCGCTATGAGAAAATTGACAGCTAGACTGGTTCTGGAGGAAAGAATGAGAAATTTGCATCTTTGAATTTATGCACAAAATAAGCTCATATATCGGATGCAAGGTTTTCAGTACAAGCAGAACAAAGGAAATAAAGGCTATACATAAAATCACAGAATTTAAGAGTTGGGAAGAAATTTCAGGGTAATAATCTAAGTTCATTATTTATGAAAATAGCATAAAAATGTAGGGACATGTAGTCCATGAAGTGAGAACAAACTTTCAGAAACAAGAAAAAAATTGAAATTAAACTTTTCCAGAAATATCCAGGTTTAATTTTTCACAATTAAAAATATGTATTTTTCATTCCCCTTTTTGAGAGAACTACTTGAGTTCTTGTTTTTTCTCTTTATTACTCATTATTGCTTTACTCAGGGACTTGATCGGCCCCAACCTCCTTTTTCTAGTATATATATATATATATTCCTTCTTCTTTCCCTTGCTGTGTTTCTTCTACCCAGTCTGCTACACTATGCTGCATGCACTATGTAGTTAACCAAATATATCCTGTTCTTTCACACTTAAGGACAATAGTATACATCACTTCATCCCCATTATCATATTTCTCCTATGGTGACAACTCAGGCATCTAATTAAAGAAAATTCAAATGTTTTATCTTCTGAAAAATCCTTCCATATTTACCCACAGTGATAGCACTGTTTACAATTGCCAAGATATGGAAGCAACCTAAGTGTCCATCAGCTGATGAATGGATAAAGAAGATATAATGTGTGTGTGTATATATATGTGTGTGAATATCGTTGTTGCTTACTTGCTGTGTCCAAAACTTTTGGGAACCCATAGACTGTCCCCTGCTGTCTTCTAAGATCTGTCTAAGAGATTTCTCAGGCAAGAATACTGGAGTGGGTTGCCATTTCCTTCTCCTGGGGATCTTCTTGACCCAGAGATCGAATCTGTATGTCCTGAATTGGCAGAGGGATCTTTACCATTGAACCATCAGAAAAGCCCCAATAGAATATTACTCAGCCACAAAGGAAGAATGAAATTCTGCCACCTAAAGCAACATAGATATACCTAGAATATATTACACTTAGTGAAATGAGTCAGAGAATGACAAATACTCTATGTTATTACTTTTACATGAAATCTAAAAAACAGAACTAGTGAATTTATGTTAACAAACAGTAACAGAGTCACAGATATAGAGAACAAGCTAGTAGTCATCAGTGAGGAGAGGGAAATGGGGAGGATGAGCCCAGGTATGGAATCAAGAGACACAAACTATTATGCATAAATAAGCAACAAGATTTCCTTTCCAGAAGAGGAAATATATCCATTATTGTCTATTAATACTTTAAATGGAGTACAATCCATAAAAGTAGTAAATCACCATGCTGTATAACTGAAACAAATACAATATTGTAAATCAACTCTATTTCAATAGAAAAGAAGTAAAAATTAAAAATAAGGAAATAAGGATGCATCCTTCATCCATGTAACATAAGAATTTTCAGGTGCATGTATTCTGAAAGGTGGGAGTAATTAAGGACAATGTTTCTACCATTAATCTCTTTTTTATAACCTATATCTTTTTTAAAAAATGTATTTTCAGAAAACTTACCACATATGTTTTGTTTGAAGTTCTGTATATTAAAATTTTTCAGCTGTGAGGACAAGTATTAAAATTAAAATTCCACTTGTGATCATTATCGTATTATAAGAAGAAAAGGACGTAAGTGTGGGAACTATGGAGAGATAGAGGTAAAGTGAATCAAAAGAAATGGGAGTTCAATTATATACAGGACATGACACAAGAGATAAGTAAACATATGAGGTATAGTAAGAGCCTGCTTACCACTGACAGAAGAGTTATACACACAGAAAGAGAAAAACTAGAATAAACCATGAGATACTGTGCGGGGAGCCGGTGAGGCATTCCACTCGTGACAAAGGTCATGAGGAAGGAGGCTCGGCATACGCAAAGGCGGGATCGAGCCTCAGGAGTCCCCCCGGATATTCTCGAGCATTTTCCCCCAAAAAACCAGAGTCTGCCTACTTTATTGCTTTGTGCTCTCACCTCTGACTTTACTGGGGGCTGTCCCCTACCACCATCTCTCTCTCTCTGTCAAAGAGTTAACTTACAGCTCCAATTAATAAAGTTCCTGGGCAATTAGGAGTGTTTAAATCCAAACCCCTCTGATGGCTCTCTAACTCGCCTGACAAGTTTACCCGGACTCCTGCAGCTATGCATACGAT
>NW_011494755.1:1231338-1232061 GCF_000754665.1 Bison bison bison
CAGTCTCCCAGCCTCGAGAGGCATGGGAAGCTTAAGATATTCAAATAGCTTAGAGCCTCTCAGAGAGTTAAAAACTGTCAGAATAAACTAGTAAAGGATTTCATTGATGAGTCAATGCTTGTTGCCAAGTTTTCACATCCCCTGAATTGTATCCTTGAATATGTATCAATTAATAGTGGGTATGTAGAAAAAATAAGTAGTGGCCTTGGTGTTAGTAACTTTAGACCCTTAAGGTAATAAATTCTTTCTTTGTTGTAAACCCATTACACATCCGCCCTATAGGAATGCAATTTTATCTTTGGAAGATGGTGCCAAACCTTGAAATAATTACTCTTAGAGAAAATAAGTCTTTGTTGATGAGTCCTTGTCAAGAGTCATAAAATGTTAGTAGGCCTTCTGGCCAGAAGATGATGTAAATCACCTAAATCATTTGTATACGATACATTTGCAGGAAAGAAACCTTGGTTTTTGATAAGAACCAAAGACTGCTGACTTTGCATCCCCTATTGTCCTCTATGTGTAACTTAGGGTATAAAAGCCCCTGTTAAAAATAAAGCTATGGGCCTTGCTCACCAACGCTTGGTCTCCCCATGTCATTCTTCCCTTTAACTTCCAGCTGAGTCTCCATCTGGAGCGCGGAACCCACCATGCTTACTAATTATGCCTGGGCTTCTAAGACCCACTCGAGAAGGAGTCTAGGGTGAGACACCTTCCGCTATTCGA
>NW_011494755.1:1232161-1235809 GCF_000754665.1 Bison bison bison
CTGCGGCCTACGTAAGTGGTGCAAACTTCTTGTCTTGAAGTTTTATTGGTCTCCCGCGTAAACCAAGCTACTCAGCTTCTTTTCTCCACTGAATTTTCCTACTGAGCTATCCTCATTCTATTGTTCTCTATATCTCTAATTAGCATATAAATAGTCGCCTAGGCCGTCTCTCCTTCGAATACCCTGGATCAGCTGGGGCTGGTCCCCAGCAATACTGGGTAAGAAGATAGTGTGAACTCACTGCTTTCAGTATATACACAGAGCAATATGCACACAGAAAAATAGAGATATAGATATGGGAACAGTGTCAGACTTTATTTTTCTGGGCTCCAAAATCACTGCCGATGGTGACTGCAGCCATGAAATTAAAAGACGCTTACTCCTTGGAAGGAAAGTTATGACCAACCTAGATAGCATATTCAAAAGCAGAGACGTTACTTTGCCAACAAAGGTCCGTCTAGTCAAGGCTATGGTTTTTCCTGTGGTCATGTATGGATGTGAGAGTTGGACTGTGAAGAAAGCTGAGCACCGAAGAATTGATGCTTTTGAACTGTGGTGTTGGAGAAGACTCTTGAGGGTCCCTTGGACTGCAAGGAGATCCAAGCAGTCCATTCTGAAGGAGATCAGCCCTGGAATTTCTTTGGAGGGAATGATGCTGACGCTGAAACTCCAGTACTTTGGCCACCTCATGCGAAGAGTTGACTCATTGGAAAAGATTCTGATGCTGGGAGGGATTGGGGGCAGGAGGAGAAGGGGACAGCAGAGGATGAGATGGCTGGATGGCATCACTGACTCGATGGATGTGAGTCTGAGAGAACTCCGGGAGTTGGTCATGGACAGGGAGGCCTGGTGTGCTGAAATTCATGGGGTCGCAAAGAGCCAGACAAGACCAAGCAACTGAACTGAACTGAACTGATACATATATATAGAAATTAATATGGATTATACAAATGTTCAGACTACCACAAAATATTCAAACTACCACACAATTGCACTCATTTCACATGTTAACAAGATAATATCAAATAGCAAGAAAATGCTCAAAATTCTTCAAGCTAGGCTTCAGCAGTACATGAACCAAGATGTTCTAGATGTAAAAGCTTGATTTAGAAATATCAGAGGAACCAGAGATCAATTTGCCAACATCTATTGGATAATAGAAAAAGCAAGGGAATTTCAGAAAAACATCTACTTCTGCTTTATTGACTATGCTAAAGTCTTTGACCTTGTGGATAACACCAAATTGTAGAAAATTCTTAAAAGAGGTGGGAATACCAGATTGCCTCACCTGCCTCTTGAGAACTTGTATGCAGGTCAAGAAGGAACAGTTAGAACTGGACATGGAACAACGAACTGGTTCCAAATTGGGAAAGATGTACATCAGGTTGGACACTTTCACCTTGCTTATTGAATTACTATGCAGAGTACATCATGAGAAATGCTGAGCTGGATGAAGCACAGGCTGGAATCCAGATTGCTGGGAAAGATATCAATAACCTCAGATAAGCAAATGACACCAGCCTAATGACAGAAAGCAAAGAGGAGCTAGAGATCCTCTTGATGAGGATTAACAGGAGAGTGCAAAAGCTAGCTTAAAACACAACATTCAAAAAACTAAGATCATGGCATTCAGCCCCATCACTTCATGGCAAATAGACAGGGGGAAAAATGGAAACAATGAGACACTTTATTTTCTTGGGCTCCAAAATCACTGTCGATGATGACTGGAGCCATGAAATTGAATGACAATTGTTCCTTGGAAGAAAAGCTATGACAAACGTACTTTAGTTCAGTTCAGTTCAGTTGCTCAGTCATCCGACTCTTTGCAACCCCATGAATCACAGCACATCGGGCCTCCCTGTTCATCAGCAACTCCCGGAGTCCACCAAAACCCACGTCCATCCAGTCAGTGATGCCATCCAGCCATCATCCTCTGTCGTCCCCTTCTCCTCTTGCCCCCAATCCCTCCCAGCATTAGGCTCTTTTCAAATGAGTCAGCTCTTTGCATCAGGTGGCCAAAGTACTGGAGTTTCAGCTTCAACATCAGTCCTTCCAATGAACACCCAGGACTGATCTCATTTAGGATGGACTGGTTGGATCTCCTTACAGTCCAAGGGACTCTCAAGAGTCTTCTCCAACACCACAGTGCAAAAGCATCAATTCTTTTGTGCTCCACTTTCTTTATAGTCCAACCCCCTCATCCATATATGACCCCTGGAAAAAGCATAGCCTTGACTAGACAGACGTTTGTTGGCAAAGTAATGTCTCTGATTTTTAATATGCTGTCTAGGTTGGTCATAACTTTCCTTCCAAGGAGTAAGCATCTTTTAATTTCATGGCTGCAATCACCATCTGCAGTGACTTTGGAGCCCAGAAAAATAAAGTCAGCCAATGTTTCCCCATCTGTCTGCATGAAGTGATGGGACTGGATGCCATGATCTTAGTTTTCTGAATGCTGAGCTTTAAGCCAACATTTTCACTCTCCTTTTTCACTTTCATCAAGAGGCTCTTTAGTTCTTCACTTTCTGACATAAGGGTTGTGTCATCTGCATATCTGAGGTTATTGATATTTCTCCCGGCAATCTTGATTCTAGCTTGTGCTTCCTCCAGCCCAGCGCTTCTCATGATGTACTCTGCATATAAGCTAAATAAGCAGGGTGACAATATACAGCCTTGACATACTCCTTTTCCTATTTGGAACCAGTCTGTTGTTCCATGTCCAGTTCTAACTGTTGCTTCCTGACCTGCATACCGGTTTCTCAAGAGGCAGGTCAGGTGGTCTGGTATTCCCATCTCTTTCAGAATTTTCCACAGTTTATTGTGATCCACACAGTCAAATGCTTTGGCATATTCAATAAAGCAGAAATAGATGTTTTTCTGGAACTCTCTTGCTTTTTCCATGATCCAACATATGTTGGCAATTTGATCTCTGGTTCCTCTGCCTTTTCCAAAACCAGTTTGAACATCTAAAAGTTAACAGTTCATGTATTGCTGAAGCCTGGCTTGGAGAATTTTAATCATTACTTCACTATCATGTGAGATGAGTGCAATTGTGCGGTAGTTTAAGCATTCTTTGGCATTGCCTTTCTTTGGGATTAGAATGAAAACTGACCTTTTCCAGTCCTGTGGCCACTGCTGAGTTTTCCAAATCTGCTGGCATATTGAGTGCAGCACTTTCACAACATCATCTTTCAGGATTTGAAATAGTTCAACCTGAATTCCATCACCTCCACTAGCTTTGTTCGTAGTGATGCTTCCGAAGGCCTACTTCACTTCACATTCCAAGATGTCTGGCTCTAGGTGAGTGATCATACCATTGTGATTATCTTTGTCATGAAGATTTTTTTTTGTACAGTTCTTCTGTGTATTTTTGCCACTTCTTCTTAATATCTTCTGCTCTCTTAAGTCCCTACCATTTCTGTCCTTTATGGAGCCCATCTTTGCATGAAATGTTCCCTTGGTATCTCTAATTTTCTTGAAGTGATCTCTAGTCTTTCCCATTCTGTTGTTTTCCTCTATTTCTTTGCATTGATCACTGGGGAAGGCTTTCTTATCTCTCCTTGCTAGTCTTTGGAACTCTGCATTCAAATGGGTATATCTTTCCCTTTCTCCCTTGCTTTTTCTGTCCCTTCTTTCACAGCTATTTGT
>NW_011494755.1:1236563-1240336 GCF_000754665.1 Bison bison bison
GGATGAGATGATTGGATGGCATCCTCAACTCAATGGACATGAGTTTGAGCAAACTCCGGGAGTTAGTGAAACACAGGAAAGCCTGGTGGGCCACAGTCCATTGGGTTGCAAAGAGTCAGACGTGACTGAGCGACTGAACAACAGCAAAATATGGATGCAAATATTTGTAAAAGTGTGTATATTTACATGTACATAGGTGCATATAAAAGCACATTTATTCCCCACTTGTGACCACTGAGAACACCTGGGAGCAGTGATATGTTAATAGTAACTGTATACCTATTGCCAGACCTTGATTACTAAATTCAGTTTTCCACTAAAATGGAACCAGTGCTGATTCTAAGAATGATAAATGAAAAAATGTTAACTTTGAAATCTATGTACATTGGGTATAGAACACTATCAGTTCAGTTCAGTCAGTGCATGTCCAATCTGTGCAAGCCTTGGACGGCAGCACACCAGGTTTCCCTGTCCATTACCAACTCCTGGAGTCCACCCAAACCCATGTCCATTGAGTCGGTGATGCCATCTAATTGCTCCTTCTTGAACATCTAATTGTTCCTTCTTGACCTGCATACAGATTTCTCAGGAGGCAGGTAAGGTGGTCTGGTATTCCCAACTTGTTAAGAATTTTCCATAGTTTGTTGTGATCCACACAGTCAAAGGCTTTGGCATAGTCAATAAAGCAGAAGTAGTTGGTTTTTTTTTTTTTTTTTTTTTTCTTGAATTCTCTTGCTTTTTCTGTGATCCAACGGATTGTTGGCAATTTGATCTCTGGTTCCTCTACGTTTTCTAAATCCAACTTGATCATCTGGAAGTTCTCAGTTCATGGACTGTTGAAGCCTAGCTTGGTGAATTTTGAGTATTACTTTGCTAGCTTGTGAAATGAGTGCAATTCTGTGGTATTTGAACATTCTTTGGCATTGCTTCTCTTTCTACGGGATTACAGAATATTATAGAGACTCTTTCTTTCAGTATTTCAATGTTGTGGTTTCTTCATTATCTCAGGCTTGCAGTGAGAACAAACCTCTCTCTTATGAACATAAGGAACCTCTTTTCTGATTTTCAAGCAGTTTGTTGCTGAACCTTGGTGTGGTTTTCTTTCTGTTTCTCATTATTTTGTCTACTGAGATTCTTTTGTCTGTGTATTTATTGTTTTCATCAAGTTTAGAAAATTTCTATCCATTATTTAAATATTATTTTTGTTTTGCATTTTGTGTTTTCTTAAAATACATTTTATTTCAATGCATTTTCTATTTACTACTGCTTTTTATTTTTTCGACTACAGTTATATGTATACCATATCACTTAAAGCTGTCTCACACAGTTAGTGATCTGTTCACTTTTTTTCATTGTCTTTTCTCTTTGTTTTATTTTAAAAAGTGTTACTATTTCTCTGATTTCTTGTTCACTAATCTTTCCTTCTGCAGGGTCCAATTACTTTAATTCCATCCAAAGTATACTGGATAGATTCATATTAGATACACTTCATTACTAGGTCTTAGAATTTGTATTTTTAAAGTATCTCTAAATATAATTTTATATTTATAAATATAAATAAATACATTTATTTATAAATATATATCTCTAAATATAATTTTATGTATCTCAAATGACATGATTTTTTCTCTACCTTCTTGACTATATTAAATACAGGCAGAATAACTTCTTAATGTCATGTCTAGTAATTCTATCAGTGTCCTGTTTGCCACTTTAAAAATCTACTTTCTTTCTTTTATGTTGTTTTATTAAAATACTATTAACAACTAAAAGATGTGTCCATTTAGGTTATACAAGGTGAATTTTATAGGTGTGCAATGTGTTGATTTTATTCTCAGCCTTGTGTGAGCTCTGAAAATCATTCCCTCCAGTTCTCCTGGATGATCCTTTCCCAGGTCCTGCTTAGTTTCTTCATACACCTTCACTGATCAGTACTCAGCTGAAAGCAGAGTGGTATCCCTTTAGAGCTCTAGCTCTTTTTTCTGTAGCTTCATCCTCTCTGGATTTGGACTTGAAAACTAGCTGCCTTGTTCTCCCTGGCCTCTCAATTCCATCCTCAAATCCTTTCCCGATGGGTTCCCTCTCCCTATCTTATTACCTGGAAATTCATCATTCAGGAAGGTAAGTTGGGAAAGTTAAAGGGTTCACTTCATTTGTTCCTCATCTCTCAGGGATCACTGTCCTATGTTGTTTCATGTTCAATATCTTAAAATTGATTTTTCACACTTATTTCTGTTTTATTTTTATTGTTTCAGGTAGAAGGGCAAAACACAGTCCCTGTTTCTTCTTGGTCAGAAGCAGAAATCTAATCCTCCTCACCTTTCTGTTTTCCCCATCAGAAAACAAATGTGTTCAGTTCAGTCACTCAGTCGTGTCAGACTCTACAACCCCATGGACTGCAGCACACCGGGCTTCCCTGTCCAGTACCAACTCCCAGAGCTTGCTCAAACTCATGTCCATCAAGTTGGTGATGCTGACTTAGTTAATGAAATATTAAACAAATATTTCAGTATATTCTAGAATGGGTGGCAATGGAGTAAAGCTGAGAAAGAAAGGTAAATAGAGAGAGACAAAGAGGACAGAGATAGAGTGGAGAGAGACAGACAGCAACGAGAGGAGGAGAGATTTGGGGGTATTTTATGCTAATATTCCTAGAGCTGCCAGAGTGAAAGGACTAGACATGAAATAAAGTAACAGGTGCTGCTCAATCTAATTGAAATCACAAGTAAATTCAAACGAGCTGAATTTAGAATCTAGCCAGAATAAAGATCAAAAACTGACTATGTAGCCAAGACATGGAAGCAACCTAAGTGTTCATTGACAGGTGAGTGGATAAAGAGGTGATGTACATACAGAAAGGAATATTACTCAGCTATTAAAAAGAATGGAATAATGACATGTGCAGCAACATGGATGACATATAGATTGTCATACAGAGTAAAGTAAGTCAGAGAAGGACAAATACTGTATGATATCACTTTTATTCAGAATCTAGAAGAATTGATGCTTTTGAACTGTGGTGTGGAGAAGACTCTTGAGAGTCCCCTGGACTGCAAGGAGATCCAACCAGTCCATCCTAAAGGAGGTCAGTCCTGGGTAATCATTGGAGGGACTGATGTTGAAGTTGAAACTCCAGTACCTTGGCCACCTGATGCAGAGAGTTGACTCATTTGAAAAGACTCTCATGCTGGGAAAGATTGAAGGTGGGGGAAGAAGGGTACGACGGAGGATGAAATGGTTGGATGGCATCACAGACACAATGGACACGGGTTTGGGTTGACTCTGGGAGTTAGTGATGGACAGGAAGGCCTGGCGTGCTGCGGTTCATGGGGTTGCAAAGAGTCGGACACGACTGAGCGACTGAACTGAACTGAAAAGTAGACATGAACTTATAAAACAGAAACAGACTTACCGGCTTAGAGAATGACTTACTATTACCAAGGGAGAAGGAGGGAGGGGGAGGAATAGATAGGGGGTTTGTGGTGGACATGTACACACTGCTGTATATGAAATGAATCACTAGCAAAGATACACTGTATTGCAAGGGAACTCTGCTCAGTATTACTAACAACTTATATGGGAGAAGAATTTGAAGATTAATAGATACATAAACATATTACTGAATCACTTTGCTGTAAACTTAAAACTAACACAACATTTTTTATCAAGTACACTCTAAAATAAAATAAGTTGACTGACAGGTAGTCTTTCAGAAGTAGCAAGAAAGAATTTTATTATAAGTATAGTAAATAAGTTATCTGTATTTCATAGAA
>NW_011494755.1:1241071-1279229 GCF_000754665.1 Bison bison bison
ATTTTCTCATTTGATTGTCACAGGTTCATAATGTAGACATTGCAGTGTCCATCTTCCAAAGCACAGAGAGGTCACGTTCTTATATGGAAGAAACCATTAGCCTTGACTTCCAATTTCTTCTTTTTTGTATTTAAAAAGAAATAAATAATGGTAACACCATCCTAATATTAAATGTATTAAATATGTATTAAATGTATTAAAATAATGTATTAAAATAACCAACTATGAAATACTAGTCATAGGAAAAATTTGGCTTAAAATTCAATATCCAAAAAACTAAGATCAGGCATTTGGTCCCATCAATTCATGGCAAGTAGATGAGGAAAAACTGGAAACTGACAGATTTTATTTTATTCTGCTCCAAAATCACAATGGATAGTGACTGGAGCCATGAAATTAAAAGATTCTTGCTTCTTGGAAGAAAAGTTATGACAAATCTAGACAGTATATAAAAAAAAGAGAAATTATTTTGCTGACCATGGTCTATATGGTCAAAGTTATGGGTTTTTTTTTTCCAAGTAGTCATGTACAGATGTAAGAGTTGGACAATAAAGAAGGGTAAGCATCAAAAAGTTGATGCTTTCAAATTGTGATGCTGGAGAAGATTCTTGAGAGTCCCTTGGACAGCAAGGAGATCAAACCAATCAATCCTAAAGGAAATTAATACTGAATATTCATTGGAAGAACTGACACTAAAGCTGAAGTTCTAATACTTTCACCACTAGATGTGAAGAGCCAGCTCATTGGAAAAACCCTAATGCTGGGAAAGACTGGGGGCAGGAGGAGAAGGGGATGTCAGAGGATGAGATGGTTGGATGGCATCACCAACTCAATGGACTAGTTTGCGCAAATTTCAGGCTATAGTGGAGGACAGGGAAGCATGGTGTACTGCAGCCCATGGGGTCTCAAAGAGTCGGATATGACTTAGCAACTGAACGACAAGTCATAGGCAATAAAATAACAAGCATCCACCATTATCTAGTATGTGTACTATGGAAGTTTATTAAAATCAGGTGATTTTATAGTGATACCTATAGTGATACCTATACATTATAGGGATACCTATAATGGTATCAGAAGACTTAAGAGGTCTTCACAAAGTGAAGTTATATCATAGGCTTGAAGATGTCTGGTGAAGTCAGTTTCAGAAAAGTACTTACTGGAGATAATAAACCCAAGGCCAGATAACAGAAAATTTTAAAAGGAATGCAAACTTTACTTTAGGAAGGCTCCATATAGAAATAGAGTTTTAGGGGCTTGGTTAAGTTCTACTTCCTCATCCACAGATCAGATTCTCTCTGACCTTGTGAAGACAGTTAAAGTCTAATCTTTAAAGGAAGGCAGATGAGTGAATATGACAAGTTGGAATTAATAACTATCTTAAGCCTCATCACTGTGTTAGCTTTTATTTATATATACTTCTGATACCTCCATTCTTGCCGGGATCCAGCCCCGGCTGATCCAGGGTATTCGAAGGGGAGACGGCTTTGGCAACTATTTAAATATTCATCAAAGATATAAAGAGTAATAGAATGAGGATAGCTCAGTAGGAAAATTCAGTGGAGAAAAGAGGCTGAGTAGCTTGGTTTATGCGGGAGACCAATAAAACTTCAAGACAAGAAGTTTGCACCACTTACGTAGGCCACAGGCGTCCTTCCGTTCTCCCGAAGGAGAGGAGACACTGAGGCCTCCCCGGTCGGATCTTAGAAGCCCAGGCATAATTAGCAAGCATGGCGGGTTCCATGCTCCAGATGGAGACTCAGCCAGAGTGAGAGAGAGCGACACGGAGAGACCAGTCTTTCGAGGAACTGATCCCAATTCTTTATTTTCCATGGTCTACTTTTATACACTGAGATGTTATGCAAAAGTCACATGGGGTCAGCAGTCCTGACTTTTATCAAAGTCAGGTGCTTCATACAAATGTATACAGAGGTCTTAGGGGTGTTACATCATCTTCTGGCCAGGGAGGCCTGCTGACAATTTATGACCCTCTCCTTGTGACAGTGGTCAGTCAACCAGAACACTTTTTTCTCCAAGGGTGATTATTCTTAAAACAGACATCAATCAAATAAAGTTACATTCCTATAGGGTGAGGGTGTAGTGGGTTTTAGTTAAAGAAAGAATTTACTTAGCCTAAGGTCTAATGTGATTTATATCAAAGGTTAATACTTATTTCTTCTATATATTCATTAATGTGTATAAGGGCAGGGGATGTGGAGTCTTAGCAACAAACATTGGCTCAACAAATGAAAAACCCTTCACCAATACAATTTCTAATCAGCCTACTATACTTATGCTAATAGTTTTCTAACTTCTCTAAAGAACCTGTTTTTAGAAGGTTTAAAGCATCTCGTGCCTCACACGGTTGGGAGGCTGTGAGCAATCCCATGTGGCCGGACAAGCCTGTCAGGCAGGCTAGAGAACCTTCAGAGGAGTTTGTAAGTTGAAACACTCCTGTCAGGCCCAGGAATTATTATTAACTGGAGTTCTGAGTAAACTCCTTCTCTGAAAGAGGTGGTGGGGGACAGCCCCCCGTAAAGTCAGAGGTGTAGGTGAGAGCACAAAGTAGTAAAGTAGGCAGGCTCTGGTTATGGGGGTAGATGCTCGAGAATTTCCAGAGGGACTCCTGAGGCTCGATCCCGCCTTTGCATACGTCGAGCCTCCTTCCTCATGACCTTTGCCATGGGCGGAGTGCCTCATGCCGACCCCCAACACATTCTTTCACCTTTCTATTATTGCTCCAATAGTCAGAAATCATTGCTTTCAAGTATTATTATCAGATACTTATTGATCAGTCCATTGACTCCAGTCTAACTACCTGAGGTTGTTGCTCTTTGGACAAACTAGATAAATCTTTGTTATAATTTGCTAACATGTCCTAAAATTAATCCCAGTACATCTTCTATCTCTTTCTTCTTTACCAATGGCCAGTTCTCAACTTGAGTCCAAGCCATTAAAAAAAATCTACAGATATCATTAATGATTCCATGACAAAAAACAAATATGTTTTGTACATTTAGCTATCTGGTCCAGAGAGGGATTACAAATGCTATGAAAATTTCTAAGTATACATTTTAATTCTTTGTATATTGTGGTTTATATAATAAGATATTTCACATATTTCAATATTTTACACCCATTTAATAGGCTTTCATTATTGTAACATCTATAGCACAGATTTCATGTCTTTTTTTTTTCCTAGGTGCTAATGAGTTCATTTATACCATCGGATTTATACCAGGTGTCTGGAATAATAGGAATAAACAGAGTACTAATAGTTTTTGAATATTCATTGGAAGGGCTGAAGCTGAAGCTGAAGCTCCAATACTTTGGCCACCTGATGCGAAGAGCAGACTCATTAGAAACGACCCTGATGCTGGGAAAGATTGAAGGCAGGAAGAGAAGGGAACGACAGAGGATGAGGTGGTTGGATGGCATCACTGACTCAATGGACATGAGTTTGAGTAAGCTCAGGGGATAGTGAAGGACTGGGGAGCCTGGTGTGCAGCAGTCCATGGGGTCACAAGAGTCAGACACTAGTGGGCAACTGAACAACAACAGCAACAACTAGTAGTTTCACTGAAACACCTTTTATCTTCTTGTGAATTTACAAAAAAAAAAAAGATGTAAGCATCTGAAGACTAACAACATGCCACTAAAGTCTCTGATATTTTTTTCTTGACTGGAACTCATCCACTCTATTTCTATTCAGGATATATTTCTGCAGATATATTATATCTGTATATAGATGTTCACATTACACACACACACATATTTGCATACGGAAACATATCCACACATTTAAAACACAGCCACACATTTAGAGAATATGTAATTATTTCTATTCCATTTAGTTATGTTAAAAAAGAGTTCATACTAGTTTGCTAACGCGGCCATAACAAAACATCAGGGACTGGGTGGCTTAAACAACAGAAATTTATCAGGTCATAGTTTTGGAAGCTAGAAGTCCAAGATTAGGATGTTAGCAGGTTTAAAGTCTTCTGAGGCCTCTGCTTGGCTTCTAGAGCGTCACCTTCTCACTATGTGCATTCAAATTTTCTTTTCTTATAATGACACAAATTAACTTGTATAAGGGCCTAAAATAACAGTCTTGTTTCAATTGAACCACCTTTTAAAGGTCATATCTTCAAATATAGATGCATTCTGAGGTACTAGGTATGTGTGGGAGTAGCGGATGTGGGGCGAGGCCTTCAACATGAGAGTTTTGAAGGGACACAATTCAGCATTACACAGAGGCTAATAATAAATTAGCTAAAAATCTAGTAAAGTAATTACATTAGCCTATTGTTGTTTTTATATCAGTTGTTGTTGTTCAGTTGCTCAGTCGTGTTCAAATGTTTGTGACCCCATGGACTGCAGCACACAATTGAGTAATGCCATCCATTGAGTCAGTGTTGCCATCCAACCATCTCATCCATTGTCATCCCCTTCTCCTTCTGCCTTCAATCTTTCCCCGCATCAGGGTCTTTCCTAATGAGTTGGCTCTTTGCATCGGGTGGCCAAAGTATTGGAGCTTCAGCCTCAGTATCAGTCCTTCCAATGAATATTCAGGATTAATTTCCTTTAGGATTGACTGGTTTGATCTCCTTGCAGTCCAAGGACTCTCAAGAGTCTTATCTAACACCACAGTTCAAAAGCATAAAGTCTTCAGTGCTCAGCCTTCTTTATATCCGACTCTTCACATCCATTTGTATATTACATGTACATAATTTTGAATACTCACCAATATGCTAATTTAATGTTTAAGTTATATTTACACTGAAGTAGCACCTAACACTGATCAGAATGGCTATCATCAATATGTCTACAAATAATAAATGCTTGAGAATGTGTGGAGAAAAGTGAACTCTCCTACATTGTTTGTGAAGATGCAGATTGGTACAACCACAATGGAAACCAGTATGGAAGTTCTTTAAAAAACTAATAATAGAGTTGCCATAGAATACTGAAATCTACTCCTGGGCATATATACAGAGAAAAATGCTAATTCAAAAAGATACATGCACCCCAATGTTCATAACAGCAATATTTACAATAGGCAAAACATGGAAGCAACCTAAGTGTCCACTGACAGATGAATGGATAAAGAAGACGTGGAATACATATACAGTGTAACGTTATTCAACTATAAAAAGGATGAAACAATGTCATTTGCAGCTTATTTATTTCTAGGCAATTAGTGCTAGGTTGGGCCTAGAAATAATTATACTAAGTGAAGTAAATTAGAGAAAGACAAATAGATGACACCATCAATTTGTGGAGTCTACAAAAAATGATAAAAATGAATTTATTTACAAAATAGACTCACAGATACAGAAAACAAGTTTATCATTAACAAAAAAGAAAGGAGATGACGGATAATTTGAGAATTTAACACTAATTGATTGCTGTTGTTGTTTAGTTACTAAGTTATGTCTGACTCTTTTGCAACCCAATAGACTATATAGCCCCCCAGGTTCCTCTGTCTGTAGGATTTCCCTGGCAATAATACTGGAGTGTATTGCCATTTCCTTTTCTAGGGGATCTTCTCGACCCAGTGATAGAACCTGAGCCTCCTGTATTGTCAGGCAAATTCTTCACCACTGAGCCACCAGAGAAGCCTGAGGTTAATAGATACCCAGTTAGCTGATACTACATACAAAACAGATAAATAACAAGGACTTACTATAAACATGGGGAAATATATTCAATATCTTATCATAACCTACTTTGGAAAAGAATCTGAAAAAGAATACACACACACACATAATTGAATTATTTTGTTATACACTGGAAACAATATTAATCAATATATTTCAATTTTTAAAAATTTTAGAAAGAAATAAAAATATCACTAAGACAACAAAAATAATTATATTTAGCCCTATCAGATCAGATCAGTCACTCAGTTATGTCAGACTCTTTGTGACCCCATGAATCACAGCACGCCAGGCCTCCCTGTCCAACACCAACAACCAGGGTTCACTCAGACTCATGTCCATCGAGTCGGTGATGCCATCCAGCCATCTCATCCTCTGTCGTCCCCTTCTCCTCCTGCCCCCAATCCCTCCCAGCATCAGAGTTTTTTCCAATGAGTCAACTCTTCGCATGAGGTGGCCAAAGTACTGGAGTTTCAGCGTCAGCATCATTCCTTCCAAAAAATCCCAGGGCTGATCTCCTTCAGAATGGACTGGTTGGATCTCCTTGCAGTCCAAGGGACTCTCAAGAGTCTTCTCCAACACCACAGTTCAAAAGCATCAATTCTTCGGTGCTCACCCTTCTTCACAGTCCAACTCTCACATCCATACATGACCACAGGAAAAACCATAGCCTTGACTAGACGGTCCTTTGTTGGCAAAGTAATGTCTCTGCTTTTGAATATGCTATCTAGGTTGGTCATAACCTTCCTTCCAAGGAGTAAGCGTCTTTTAATTTACCCCCAATAAAAATTAAAATTTGTCATCATGAGACTATTTGTTTAAGATCAGATAAACTTATGTATGATACATTGATATTACTTAGACTTTCAGTGATTAGTCAAAGAAGAGACTTAGAAAATTACACATCACATTTAAAAATGAGTGTCAAAAAATAAATAAATAAATAAAAATGAGTGTCTACCCCAATTATCTCCTGATATATATAGAAAGCACTAAATATCCTTAATATTTACAGATATTATGTGCTACTAGAGACTGAAAGAGCACAGAGAGAATTCCTAACCAGCAATTTTTTCACAGCCACTTTCACTTCTCTGTTCCGTAAACTATAAATGATAGGATTCAACATGAGGGTTAAGCCAGCATATACCAAGGCTACAAATTTATCTATTTCCTGTGAATCCATAGTTGACGGCTTCAGGTACATGGAGAGAGCTGTCCCATAGAATAAAACCACTACACTCAGGTGGGCTGCACATGTTGGAAAAGCTTTGCTTCAACCATCCAATGAGCTGATTCTTAGGATGCTAGAGAGGATGAATGCATAAGAAATACAAATGAGGAGCATTGGCATAGGAAGAAGAAGTACACTGATCACCAGCATGATTAACTGCACCTTGGAAGTGTCTACACAAGCCAGTTTCAGGACGGCCAGAATCTCACAAGTGAAATGATTGATGACACCACTTCCACACAGTGACAGCTGCAACACAGACACAGTTTCCACCAGGGCAGTGAAGGAGCCTGTCACCCACGAGCCAGCTGCAATCTGAACACAAATCTTCTTGTTCATGATGATGGGGTATCTCAGGGGGTTGCAGATGGCTACATACGGTCATATGCCATCACAGACAGGAGCACACACTCAGTGGAGCCCATGGCCAGAGAGAAGTACATCTGAGCAGCACACTCTGAGAATGAGATGGTGTTTTTCCCTGAAATAAAATTTGCCCAGAATTGGAGTCAGGGCAGAAGAAGTATACCAGATGTCCAGACATGACAGGTTGCTGAGGAAGAAGTACATGGGTGTGTGTAGGTGAGAATCCAGGACACTAACCGAGATCAGAATAATATTACCCAGTAAGGTGATCACGTACATCAGCAAGCACAGCACAAATATGGTGATTTCAACTTTGGGATAGTGAGTAAATCCCAGAAAAATAAAATTAGAAATGACTGTTGCATTTGTCTTATCCATTTTGTTCTTCTTTGTTCATCTGGAATAGTGAATAAAAGTACACATGGCCTATGTTTAAAATTTACACTCTACCAACTTTTCAAGGAGTTTTTGTTGGAGGAACTTTAAAGGGAGCATTGCCTTCCAATATTACTAGCAATATTCACTCATTCATCCAACATTTACTGAATACACTCTAAGGCACTGAGAATCTAGAGTGAGATTATACAAGTTCTTCTCTCAGGCAAAACAAAATCAAATGAAAACACACTCTTGTAAATTAAAAGTTACAATAACATGATATACATATTCCCCAAGATACTAGGCAAACACAGAGACAAATGCTAACCTATGTCAGGGGTATTGCTTCGTAAGATATTTTGAGATTTGTTTTAATCAAAATATGAACTGGCCTCAGTCAAGTTAAAGATCAGAAGAAGTTTCTGGGCAAAGAAACATTTTTTTGTGGTTGTAAAAGTTGAAACAGGAAAGGTTTTGGTTGCACTCCAAAAAGTTTCAAATTATATGGGAAAAAAAAAAAAAAACAGATGGAAATGCCACACACTAAGGAATATAAACAGGAGATCAGCAAGAGTCCACTCACTCTAATACTATGTGCTATCTATCTTCAAGAAGGTATTTTTGACTATGGAATAATCTTGAACCCATCCTTTATTACAAAGGTAACTACTTCATAATGTAAAGCAAATTATTTACAATATATCTCACAACTGATCACATATGGAAGTATGTTTGAAAACCACTGTCTTTCAAAACAGGGTTCAAACAAATTCAGTCACAAATTACACAAGCCTCACATTCTCATCGTTGCCTAATTCTCTGATCTCATCTTCCAACACTACTTCTACCCTCTGGTCTAAAACAACCACTCTGTGGGTCCACATTCTTAGCATGCAAACTTATTTTTTATATATTTTAATATGCAATTATCTACCTGAAGTACCTTTCCTTCCCGGCTCTAATCTTAACTTTCTTGAATATTTCAATTAGGTATCAAAACTGTATGCCATACATCATAAGTACAGCTTCATTTTTTGTACACAGTTATGTTGTTCAAGTATATCACACTGACTATACCCAGATATGCACATCCCTATTGCCACTGCAGTGGATGCTGAGCTTGTGAAGAGATTGTTCCTCACAATACTAGCAAAGTAATGTCATGTTTTAGATTTTTAATTACACATGGCTGCTTTGAACATGGCAAGTTTTTGATATGTGTTAAGATAAATGCATTTTCCCTTTGGTTCTCTGTGTCAACATAAAAGCCTGAAGACCTCTGAACTTGTTATATACATCTGCAAAGTTCTCTGATCATTTCTCTGATCTTAAAGAAACCAGTTGAATTAAGAAACAAAATGATTAGCTCTTAGTTTTAAGTATTTGATATACGGTGAGATGTGAAAAAGACAATGATCACTTGTGCTCTTAGAAGAGGAAGAAATAGTTTCCAAAAGGTCAACTTCTGTAAGGATCTAGAGCACTATCCTCAGAGTGTGAGATTTTAGGCTCTGAAACCAACCATGCTATTTACTGGCATGCAAAATTTAGCAAATCACTTGACCTCTTTGAAACGTGATTTTACCGGCTCTCTGGTGGCTCAGCAGTAAAGAATCTGCAAGCGATGCAAGAGACAGAAGTTTGATTCATGGGAGAAGAAGAAAGCCTGGAGGAGTGTATGGCAACTCCCACCAGTATGCTTGTTAAGAAAATGCCATGGACAGAGGAGCCTCACAGGCTACGATCCATGGGGTCACAAAGAGTTGGACACAACTGAAGGGTAACAGCTTCTACTGTGTGGAGATTTGCAAGATCTAGATTAACTTGCTTTAAATTCTCCCTCCATAACCCCAATTCCATGATCGCTTTAATGTTTCACAGAACCACAATAGTGGTTTATGATTTCACGTTCTCCCTGCTTTCCTGAAGCATAATTGCCTCTGTGCTGCTACAGTGCTGGCCCACATTGACTCAGATTTTTAAAACATAGCAAATTTTTCAAAATTTATTAAAATTTCAACCTCCAACCCATGTATGAAAATGAAACACTTTACCAATTATTTCCAGAAAGGCAAAAGTTAGACATGTCTAGTCTCTAACATCCACTTTGGTCAGAATATACCTCCATTCCACTGAGGGTTTCTCTATTGGGTTTTCCCCACCCAGCACTCAGTTTTCTTTTTCTGGCTCTGGGCCCTCGTGTTCCTTCTCCCTTCACCTGCTCTTCTGTCTACTTTTAGAAACAAAACAACGAAGTCTTCTCCTTTTCTCATCCAGATGGAGTCCCACTCATTCTCTCATTCTTTTTTTTTTTTTAAACTTTACAATATTGTATTAGTTTTGCCAAATATCGAAATGAATCCGCCACAGGTATACTTATCTTACATCTTTGTCAGGGTCTCACCTACTCCAAGTCACTTTATATTTTCTCTTTCTCTAAATGATTTCTGATTACAATGCTAAGATAATTAAACTTTTTTCAACAAATCCTTCTCTTTCTTTCTAAATGTCAGAGCCAGAATAGACTCTAAACTCCTAATCCAACCTTCTCATTTTAAAATTGACAGATAATTCAGGGAACTATAATATATGTAAATCCTATAATAAACCCTAATGAAAGAGAATATGTGGATATATTTGACTGAATCACTTTGCCATACACTAGACACTGACACAAATTGTAAATCAACTATTTTTCATTAAAAAACTTTTAATGCAAAAAAATAGTTGACATATACTTGAGGGAGTTCAATGACTTGTCTAGGCAAATGAGAAACTCTGGAACACACATAGTCAAAAGTTTTATCCCACCTTCAAAACTCATTTCTTCATCTCAATATTTTTCCTACCAACTAGTGTTTCTTTTTATTTATTTATTTATTTTATTTTATTTTTAAACTTTACAATATTGTATTGGTTTTGCCAAATATCTAAATGAATCCGCCACAGGTATACATGTGTTCCCCATCCTGAACCCTCCTCCCTCCTCCCTCCCCATACCATCCCTCTGGGTCATCCCAGTGCACCAGCCCCAAGCATCCCGTATCGTGCATCGAACCTGGACTGGCGAATCGTTTCGTATATGATATTGTTCATATTTCAATGCCATTCTCCCAAATCATCCCACCCTCTCCCTCTCCCACAGAGTCCAAAAGACTGTTCTATACATCAGTGTCTCTTTTGCTATCTCGTATACAGGGTTATTGTTACCATCTTTCTAAATTCCATATATATGCATTAGTATACTGTATTGGTGTTTTTCTTTTTGGCTGACTTTACTCTGTATAATAGGCCCCAGTTTCATCCACCTCATTAGAACTGATTCAAATGTATTCTTTTTAATGGCTTAGTAATACTCCATTGTGTATATGTACCATAGATTTCTTATCCATTCAGCTGCTGATGGACATCTAGAATATTGGAAATAAAAGCAAAAATAAACAAATGGGACCTAATTAAACTTAAAAGCGTCTGCACAACAAAGGAAACTATAAGCAAGGTGAAAAGACAGCCTTCAGAATGGGAGAAAATAATAGCAAATGAAGCAACTGACAAACAACTAATCTCAAAAATATACAAGCAATTCCTACAGCTCAATTCCAGAAAAATAAATGACCCAATCAAAAAATGGGCCAAAGAACTAAATAGACATTTCTTCAAAGAAGATATACAGATGGCTAACAAACACATGAAAAGATGCTCAACATCACTCATTATCAGAGAAATGAAAATCAAAACCACTATGAGGTACCATTTCACCCCAGTCAGAATGGCTGCGATCCAAAAGTCTACAAGCAATAAATGCTGGAGAGGGTGTAGAGAAAAGGAAACTCTCTTACACTGTTGGTGGGAATGCAAACTAGTACAGCCACTATGGAGAACAGTGTGGAGATTCCTTAAGAAACTGGAAATAGGACTGCCTTATGATCCAGCAATCCCACTGCTGGGCATACACACTGAGGAAACAAGAATTGAAAGAGATACGTGTACCCCAATGTTCCTCGCAGCACTATTTATAATAGCCAGGACGTGGAAGCAACCTAGTGTTTCTTTTTAAAGTAAATATCTTTATTCTGGTTTCCTGGCATAGCTAAGATCTATTAATATATTTTGTAAATCTGAGATTTCAGAAGGAGATGGCTAATGTCTGTTCCCATTTACCTCAGCACATGGAATGCACATCTTCACTTTTGGTTAAAGTGTGCTTCAATATTTAAAGGTGATCTTCAGCAAAGTCTTTCTTGACAGTCCAGTGTAGTGCTCAAAAGAGTAAAAGATTCTAAAACTTGCAATTTTGATAGTATTCTATGAAAACTGTATTAAAGTGGGTTGTGCAGAGGTATTTTTACTCAGAAGATTACACTAGAAAAGGACATGGATATTCCTAGTTGGCAAAAAATCAACCCAAATCTTGCCTGACTCACTGTGTCAACATACATAGCACATGTTAATTAAAAACTGTTTAATAATTTCTTAAGAGAAATAATGATATGAAGATTTGTTCTGCCCAAATCACCCCCTATGACTTTCTCCAAAATCTTCCAAAGGGCAATCCCTAGAACTTCACTACTAAAGTCTCCTACTGCTTTAGGGATCTTCCAACTCCCTTAACAATTTAAATTTGTTATTCTGAAACCTAAAGAAGTTACCAAAGTTTCCATTTCTCCTGGGTGTAATTCTCCAAGTTCAATTAAGAAATTCAGGGCAAAAAAAAAAACAATAGTAAAATTTTTGTAATTATTTCAGGCACTTGGCTAAGTAAAAGGCCTGATTCTTGAGAAATATCTGTGCAAGCAGAACTAGAGGGGCCCATTTGCCTATTCCATTCCTCTGCAGATGGCCCTTGAACTATATAGCAAACATTCCAATTAATAGAACTGTAGAGATGCCATCCCAAATTAGCCTCTGAGCTTGTAATGTGACCCATTCATTTTCAGCAATCTCTACAATTATCTCAGTTATCAGAGTAATAGAAGATAAAACATTCTTATTCCACTTTAAAATGGCCACAAGGTGAGATTTGGGCTCTAGATTGTTTTCTTGGGCTCTATTTCTTTGAGGAAAAATGTCTGTTATTTACTTTGACTGAATTTTATATTCATTTTTATTATTGGTTTTCTAAAATTTTACAAAGAGATTCTTAAATATGGCTTTCTTTTTATTTACCCTTCTTAACATTATAGATCTTCTTGAGTTTAAGGCTTGATGTCTTTCATAAGTTTGAAAAAATCATTCAGTATTAGCCAATTTCTTTTCTACACCATTTCCCCTTTTTCCTCTCCCCCTGAGTGTTCAGCTATACATACTAGTCTTTTCCAACAAGACCCATATAAGCTCTTACACTCCTTTCTGTATTTTCCATTCTTTTTTTCTCCATACATCAGTCTGGATATTTCTACTGATTAACCTTTCAATTTGTTAAGCCTTTCTTCAACTTGGTCTAAGTTGTGGTAAATCCATCTCTAGTTCCTCATTCTGGCTGTATTTTTCAGCTCTATAATATCTACTTGACGATTTAATATAATATCAAATTCTCTAGTGAACTCGTCATCTTGTAATGTATGTAAAGGTACATGTTAACACTGGTTCTTTTCAAATAGATCTGGTAACTTCTATATTTGGATCATCCTGAGAGACTTTCAATCATCTGTTTTTATCTTTTGATCTTATATCTTACCAGTTTTCATACATAAAAAACATATAATCTCTGGATGATGTTTTATTTATACAAAGAGAATTTCCCTTATCCTTTGATACAAGCCTAGATTGAGAAAGACTGCTTTAATCCAAAGAGTCACTGAGACAAGGTAGAGATGGATTTCAGATTTTGTAGAACTTGGCCAAAAATCTGTTTCATCTCCTATTTTAGATTTATCCCTTTAAGTTCCAAACTGAGAACCTGGAGTTTGTACAAGGGAGATTTCCCTTTCAAGAGTCAATGGACTTCAATTTTTATCTCATACCCACTGTGGGACTGATAAAACCTAACTTAACATATTTAACCTCCTTTTGCTCAATTTACAGCACTCTTACTCTGGGCAGCCTAAAAATTAGCAAGTGCTTCATGTGGTAAATGAATTATATCTGTTGAGATCATTTAACTTCCTTAATTCAGAAACTTGGCCTCCCTTCAGTTCAGAATAGAATGTCTTGGTAGGTTTAACTCGCTCTCTAGAACCTTAGTTCCTCATATCCTGACTCATTCAGAAGCAATCTAATTTGTTAAAAAAAATATATATATATACTTGTCTAGGCTTGTCATAACTTTTCTTCCAAGAAGCAGGCACCTTTTAATTTCATGGCTGCAGTCACTATCTGCAATGATTTTGGAGCCCAAGAAAATGAAATCTATCACTGTTTCCACTTTTTTCCCATCTCTTTGCCATGAAGTGATGGGACCAGATGCCATGATCTTCATTTTTGAATACTGAGTTTTAAGCCAGCATTTTCACTCTCGTCTTTCACCTTTATCAGGAAGCTCTTTAGTTTCTCTTTGCTTTCTGCCATTAAAGTGGTAACATCTGCATATCTAAGGTTGTTGATATTTCTACCAGCAATCTTGCTTCCAGCTTTTGATTCATCCAGCCCAGCATCTAACATGATGTACTCTGCATATAAGTTAAATAAGCAGGATGACAATATACAGTCTTGGCTATTGCAAATAGTGCCACTATGTACATTGGGGTGCACATATCTTTTTCAATTAGAGTTTTTGTGTTTTCTGGATGTATATCCAGGAGTAGAATTGCTAGGTCATATGGTGGTTCTATTTTTAGTTTTTTGAGAAATTTCCATATTGTCTTCCACAGTGGCTGCACAAATTTATATTCCCTCCAACAGTGTACAAGGGTTCCCTTTTCTCTACATTCTCATCAACATTTGTTATTTATGTTCTTTTTGATGGCAGCCATTCTGATATGTGGGAGGTGATATCTCATGATTTTGATTTGAATTTCCCTGATAATTAGCTATGTTGAACATATCTTCATATTTCTGTAGGTCATCTGCATTTCCTCTCTTGAAAAATATCTATTCAGTTCTTCTGCTTATTTTTAAATCAGGTTGTTTTCTTTTTTGAGGTTGAGCTGTATGATTAACTTATATATACTGGATATTAATCCTTTATTGGTCATATGATTTACAAATATCTTCCCCTATTCACTAAGAGGTCTTTTCATTTTGCTGATGGTTTCCTTTACTGTGCAGAAGCCTTTACATTTAAGTAGGCCCCATTTTTTTATTTCTACTTTTATTTCCTTTACTTTAAGATACATACCCAAAAAAAATTATTGCTGCAATTTATGTCAAAGAATGTTCTGCCTATGTTTTCCTCTAGGATATGTGTAGTATCTGACCTTACACTTAGATAAAAAGATTTGCGGTTTGCAGCAATATGGATGGTCTCAGAGGGCATTATGCAAGTGAAACAAGTCAGACAAAGAAAGAAAAGTGATATGATATCACTTATACATGGAACCTAAAAAATACAACAGACTACTGAATGTAACAGAAAAGAAGCAGACTCACAGACCTAGATCTCCCCTCTACCCTGATGTTGGGAAAGATTGAGGATGGAAGGAAAATGGGGCGACAGATGATGAGATGGTTGGATGGAATCACCAGCTCAGCGGACATGAGTTTGATCAAACTCCAGGAGATAGTGAAGGACAAGGAAGCCTGACGTGCTGCAGTTCATGGGATCACAAAGAGTTGGATGTGACTTCTCAACTGAACAACAACAAACAGAACAAATGAGGGCTTACCAGTGGTATTGAGTGGGGCAGGATATATGGGCAGGCAAGTGCGAGATAGAAACTACTGAGTATAACACAGGGTGCTGCTGCTGCTGCTAAGTCGCTTCAGTCGTGTCCGACTCTGTGGGACCCCATAGACGGCAGCCCACCAGGCTCCCCCATCCCTGGGATTCTCCAGGCAAGAACCCTGGAGTGGGTTGCCATTTCCTTCTCCAATGTGTGAAAGTGAAAAGTGAAAGTGAAGTCGCTCAGTCGTGTCCAACTCTTTTCGACCCCATGGACTGCAACCAGGCTTCTCTAGAAATATGTACTTACAACATGGAAAATATAGCCATATTTAGTGATAACTAAATATTATATAACTTTTTAAATTGTACTTTTAAATATTTTAATTATTTTTTAAAGTGATTTTCTGATGAAACACTAACATTTTCAGTGGGAAAACAAAGTTTCTTTGTTTGGGGCTCATATTTTTTACTTGTTATTTAATGCTTACTTATCATTTTAGGTAAGTTGATTATCAGTCCCTCTATAATGAAGAAAATAACAGTTTTTAAATAAACAGATGATACAGTATTAGTATGCTAATGAGGAGCTGCCAGAAATAATGACTATTCTAGTGAATTACTGCCTGAATGTTCATAGATCCATACAAAGTTACTATTATGGATAGGCATTACATAATTTTCAGTGACAACTCAAAATCTAATTTGTAGCATTTTTACCTCACTGCTTCATTTGTGAAATATAAGGGGAAAAATGTATGCCATCCTTATGGTGAAAATAAATACAAGATTAAAAAGAATTAAAGGATAAGATAGAAAAATAAGAATATTTTAAAATCTAAACAAAAATGAACAATTAAGTATTATGGGATTTTTGTTAGCATTAGAAAGCTAAAGCAATCAAAGAGAAATAAAACCAAGTAACTTAGTACCTCAAAGTTTTTTTTATTTTAATTCTAAAATAAACATAATCAAATCTAAATAAAATTTAAAATTCAGAGGCTAATATGATCACAGTTACAGAGAAAAGAGATGTAATATTAAAATAAACATTAAAATCTAAGATGAAAATCTGAAGTGTGCAACTCAGATCAAGAAGAAATAAGGACTTCCTTTATGGTACAATAGTTGGGAACCTGACTTGCAGTGAAAGGGACATGGGTTCGATCTCTGATTGGAGAACTAAAATCCCACATACCTGGGACAACCAAGCCCAGTAAGCCTAAGTGCTACAACTATTGAGACCGTGAGCTCTGGAGTCCACATGCCATAACTAGAAAGTTCATGTGCTGCAATATCCCACATGCTGCAACTAAGATCCAACAGAGCCAAATAAATAAATATTTTAAATAAAAAGAAATAAAATGACAGAGGTTATTTTTTTAAAGATTGAAGGTTACAAACAGAGGAAAGAAATATAAACCCCAGATAAAAATCAAATGTATAAACCACCTAAAAGATAGATTGACATTTCTTAATAACAGATTCTTCTTGGATTGGCAATACATTGAATACTTCATGGATAGAGAGCCAATGGAACAGAGAAAAAGATATAGCTCTATTTTTATCAGTGGGTAATTTGACTCAGAAGTTATTTATATTTACAGCTTTAAATATCAGGTATTTGGTTGTAAGACCAAAGCAGTTAGATCCCATGTATCAGAAGGTATATATATTTTAAAAGAAAACTGCCAAAGCAGATATGTTGAAAGTAGAAAAGAATAATTAATGCCTCCTGGAGAAGGAAATGGCAACCCACTCCAGTGTTCTTGCCTGGAGAATCCCAGGGATGGGGGAGCCTGGTGGGCTACCGATTATGGGGTCACACGGAGTCGGACACGACTGAAGCGACTTAGCAGCAGTAGCAGCAGCAGCAGTTGGATATGAGGGGCTTCCTAGGTTGCTCAGTGGTAAAGAATCCGTCTGCAATGCAGGAGATGAGGGTTTGATCCCTGGATCAGGGAGATCCCCTGGAGAAGAAAATGGCAACCCATTCATATTCTTGCCTAGGAAATCCCATAGACAGAGGAGCCTGGTGGGCTACAGTCCACTGGGTTGCAAAAAAGTTGGAGAAGACTCAGCGACTAACCAACAAAATTGATTTCTACATTGTGATTATAAAAGTTACCTGTCCCTTTTCCATTTACTTATTAAAATTTTTCTTCTCAGTAAATGTTTTACTGCTTCCTTCACATCCTTGTTCCTGAGACTATAGATTAAAGGATTAATCATAGGAGTCATCACTCCATAGAAAAAAGATACAAGTTTGTCAGTAGTATCCATGTCATCTGAATTAAGTGTCTCTTTAGACTTGGGCTTCATGTACATGAAGAGAATGGTTCCGTAGAATATTATCACCACAGTCAAGTGGGCTGAGCAGGTAGAGAAGACTTTGCTTCTCCCCTCAGAAGAGCGAATTCTGAGGATGCTGATAATAATTAATGTGTAAGAGATAATGATTAACAATAATGGTGTCATTGTGAATAAGGTTGTGGCCACAAGCATGATGAACTCGTTACCTGAGATATCAGCACAGGCCAATTTCATGACAGCCAGAATTTCACAGGCGAAATGATTGATGACATTATTCCTGCAGAAGGGCAATTGTACTACACACCCAGTTTGTACTGTAGAGTTGACAATTCCTACGATCCAGGAGCCAGCTGCCATGGGCACATAGGAACCCTTGCTCATGATGACAGAATATCTCAGAGGGTTGCAAATAGCCACATACCGGTCAAAGGCCATCATGCCCAGGAGCACACACTCTGTTGTCCCCATGGCCAAGCCAAGGAACATCTGCATAGCACAGCCAGAGAAGGAGATGGTCTTTTTTTCTGAAAGGAAGCTCACCAGCACGGAGGGAATGAAGACAGTGGTGTAGCAGATGTCCAGGAAGGAGAGGTTCCCCAGGAAGAAGTACATAGGGGTGTGAAGGTGGGAGTCTAAGATGCTGATGAGAATAAGGGTACCATTCCCCAGAAGGATGACCACATACATTATTAAGACTAGCACAAAAAAGAGTAATTCAAGCCTTGGATAACCAGAAAGCCCCTTCAGAAAAAATTCCACCAGAATGGTTTGGTTTTCCCATTCCATCGTATGGTTTCTTTTTCACCTGTAATATATTAGAATAAGTTAAGATGAAATATGTATTCTACTATGATTATATTCAACTATGTACCAGTGTAGAAGTACCATATACTCATAGGAAGAAAAGAAAATATAAAAAGGAATAGACCAAAAAAGGAAGAAAAGAAATAAAGTGGACCAAATAGAATAGAGAGGGGAAGGGAAGAGAAATGAACATATTTTCAAGCTACAAGCAATATGCCATGCAATTTATTGAATCTCATCAAGGTTCTGGGAGAGAGGTATCATCATCCACATTTTACAATAAATAAATCAAAGCAAAAACATTGAGTAAACTCAATTAAAGGTAAATTTAGAGCAGAGGTAAGATTCAAATCCAAGTCTTCCTTGCTGAAGCCTGAGCTTTTGGTCATATTTGTCACCACAAGTTAACCAAGATTTAAAACAAATACGAGTATTGCATTATGTGTAACTGAAAAGTAAACTTTTTATTGGCTACAAAGCACCACTGGAGAAGGAAAGGGCCACTCACTCCAATGTTCTCACCTGAAAATCGCATGGACAGAAGAGCCTGGTGGGCTACAGTCCATGGGGTCACAAAGAGTTGGACATAACTTAGTGACTAAACAACAACAACCCCACACACAATAGATTAATGATCTTGTCACTTTTCCATGCTATACTGCTATGATTATTATCTGTCTTGTCCATTAGCATGAAAAATTCATTAAGTCAGGGACTTTTTCTTATTTACTTCTACAATACCAGTATCTACAATATAACAGACACAGAGATAAGAGGTTCAGAAATATTTGTTGAATAAATGAATACAGTAAAGGACCAAATGACTACTAATTATTTTATTTATACATTACCTAATTTAGTCTGAGAAGCAACCCTATTAGGCAATTATTGCTATTATTAGCATTGTCATTTTCATTATAAAAAGGGAGAAAATGAGTAATTTGCTTAAGGTCAAGGTCAAGGTCATAGCTAAATAAGTGGTTGAGCCAGAACTTGAATTCAAGCCATATGGCTGTGGAGTTCAAACTTAATTGCCCATTTTGCAGAAACTTGACTCACGGTCTAGAATATCTTATAATCTAATAGACAATACTAATATTTCAAAAGAAATATCAGACCAAAATAGGGGATTAGTCAGAAAGAAGAGTTCAAAATGGTGATTTGAGAACACTTTAATTCTTTATATTTTGAATGAAATTATTCATTTCTGTGACAAAACTATACCTATTAGTGTATAATTCTTCATAATTCTGTAGTCTCCCCTTATGAGTAGTTCTATCTACTTTTTTACTACTATTCTTAATTGATTTCTCTTTTCATGTGTTTCACAAGAGGTTTTCCCCTATTACAAGTTTTCTCCAAAAAAAAGTTTTAATACTTTTGAAGAGATTTGTCCTTTCCACTTTGTTTCATTAATGCAGGTTTTTGTGTTTGTAAATTTCTTTAGGCTTATTTGGTATTTTATAATTTCATGAAATAAGAAAAACTATTTCTTAATATTTTATCTTTATCCTCTTCCTAGCTCTGAGTCATTTAAAACACTTTGTAGATTTCTATATGAAATGTTCTTGTTACTGGTTTCCAGATATTTTTTTTCTCCTTCTGTCTTTAATCCAAGTGTTATCTAGATATGCATACCTAGTGATCAGATACTTTTATTCCATTTTATTATATCTAATTCATTTTATTATGATGAAAAATGTGACCTGTAATTCTAAAGGTATATATTTTTGGGTTCCACTTACTTGATCCATGTTGTAAATGTCAACAAAAAATATGAATTCTCTTTGGGGAGATATATTATTTATATGTATGTATATACACACACAACAATACATGTATACACATAATCAGGTTTATTAAATGCCCTATTCAAATCCTTGAGATTATTTTCTGTTATCTATATTTAATTAACTCTATATAATGATGGTTGGATGATTTCACTGATTTGATGGACATGAGTTTGAGCAAGCTCCAGGAGTTGGTGATGGATAGGAAATCCTGGCATGCTGCAGTCCATTGGGTAGCAAAGAGTCTGATATAACTGAGTTATTGAACTGAACTGAACTGAATCAAGTTTTACTTGTATATCTAGAATTATTTTTATAAGCTTAGTTCTGTGTTGTTTAGTGTATACCTATTTATGGCTGATAAACTTCATACATTGTGAATGTTACAATTAATTTTTATCACATTTTGTATTTTAAATTTAAATTCTATGTTTATGATATTGATATCCAGGCAAGAATACTGGAGTGGGTTGCTATTTCCTACTCCAGGGGATCTTTCTGGCCCAGGGATTGAACCTGCATCTCTTACATCTCCTGTGCTTGGCAGGCAGGATCTTTACACCAGTGCCACCTGGGAAGCCCAACTTTAGCTCTCTTTGTTGTGTTACTTTGTTGTGTATACTCATGTCCAGTCCTTTGCGACCCTATGCACTGAAGAACACCAGGCTCCTCTGTCCATGGGATTTTCTAGGCAAGAATATGGGAGTGGGTTGCCATTTCCTACTCCAGGGGATCTTCCTGATCCAGGGAAGTACAAAATGTGATAAAAATAGGTCAATTAATTATAACATTCACAATTTATGAAGAAGGTTATCAGCCATAAACAGGTGTACATTAAACAACACAGAAACTAAGCATATAAAAATAATCCTAGATACACAAATAAAACTTGATTATAAATATTTATATAGAATTGATTAAATATAGCTAGCAGAAAAATTATCTCAAAGATTTGAATAGCGCATTCAATAAATGCCCTGATTATGTGTATACATGTATTATGTGTATATATATAAATCATAATATCTCCCCCAAAGAGAATTCATATTTTTTGTTGACATTTTCAACTTGGATCAAGTAACTTGCTGCCAAAAATATATAACTTTAGACTTACAGGTCACATTTTTTATTATAATAAAATAAACTAATATAATAATAATTGTATAAAAATATCTGATCACTAAGTGTGTGTAACATATATGCGGATGTAAGTTGTTAATTCTTTTAACAGTCATTGTTTTTTATGAGCATATTGACTCCATTCACTTTAGAATACAATTATAAATGTACTTCATTTCTTTCCTTCCATATACTTTATTTTTATTACATACTTGTTTTGCATTACTTATATTTCCCACTTTCTTATTTCTGCTGACTGATTAAATTGTCATTCACCAATTGTTTGCCTTAACTTGAACACTTTGTTCCTTTTTTCCGTTCCATAAGTGGTGAGTTACCTTCTTTCTTTACTTTCACAATCTGACATACAGAGCAAACATTTGTTTATAAAAAATAACTATTGCGTTGGCCAAAAAGTTCATTCAGGTTTTTCTGCACCAGCTTACAGATAAATCCAAATGAACTTTTTCAACTAGAATGCTCCTAATCTCCTAAATTATCCCTCAAACACCAAATGAGGATAGAACTACAAGCATACCCCACAATTCCAAGATGCTACCAAGATAAATTAGGAGAATCAAATTTAGATTAATTTGAAGATCAAAATATATATTAGCTAGAAACACACAAATGGATACATGAATTGAGGCTATTATTGCTAATTGACATGTTGTTACTCTGTTTGGTACTTTATATGTTTATATATATATAAAATATACACACACATATATATATATATATTGAAAGGAATGTTTAAGAAACTTAGTGACCAAATTAGTAAGGAACTTCTGCTCAGAGAATTTTCCTAATATCACTCACTTATCCTCTAGGTAGCACTGCACTGATGTCTTACAGGGATGAGCCATGGTTTCATTTCTAATGACCTTGCCTTCTAAAGGTAGGGAGACAGGCATTCTTATACATTCTCAGTGAACACATAAATTGGTGCATCCTCTGTGGAGGACAAATTGGCAGTGTTAAACAGAATCATAAATGTGTGTGTACATACACACGCATGCACATGCACACACGTGTGTGTTTTAGTAGCGTGGTTGTGTCTGACTCTTTGTGACCCCATGGATTGGGGCCTGCAGACTCCTCTGTCCATGGGATTTTCCAGACAAGAATACTGGAGTGGGTTGTCATTCCCTTCTCCAGGGGACTTTCTTAACCCAGGGATTGAACCCGGGTCTCCTGCACTGCAGGCAGACTCTTTACCGTCTGAGTCACTATATGTGTCTGTACACACACACACACACGTGCACACACACACATACCAACATTTTTTTGCTCCTATGTAGAATACCTATAGAAAAATAAACAGGAATACCTTGGTATCTCTAAGAAAGGAAATGAATAGTTCATTAACAGAAATGGAAGCGAGGCTGTTTACTGTATGTTGTTCAGTACCTTTTAAACATTTTGAATCTTGTGACTATAATACCTACCATAAAATAAATTACATTTAAGCTAAAGAGTTCTTGTCTTTGAGATGTATAACCTTTCTCCTTTCACTTTTCTGATGACACACTACATCAAACCATCCATTGCCATGGGACACAACTACATACAGTTAAAAACTGTTCTTATTCAGTAGCACATCTTAAATGGGAATTACCAAAGACTAACAAGTCCTTTAAATATGGTCATAATTTAATATTCAAGATACTTTCAGTAGTATCATTAGGATTTTCAGGCCCATATGGATCTCCTGTCCCTCCATCAAACTGCAAGCTATCCTCTGATCTGGTTTAGAATCTATACTTCTACCCCAGTCATTTCCTTTCCATTAAATGTGCTACTATCTTTAGGAGCTAGTAAGACTCCTGGAACAAAATTACAGCTCAATAAATGTTAGCTATTATTCTTGTTTCATCCACAAGACCAAAGAGCCGTCCCTCTTCAGAATTCTTTGTCCACCTATCTTTAAAAGGTACTTTGCTCTGAATCTCAGGTCTATCTTCCCAATTTCCAGACATAATTAGTCACTTCAGCATCACTGCACACTCAACTTCATTTCTCCATTCTAAACTAATCTCCTGTTCCCAGCTCTTAATATTTTGTAGCTTTTCATAAAATTTGCATTTTGTTAGAATTTTTCAGGTTTTCTGGGTTACTGTGTAAACTACTTGAAACCCCAAAGGGCAGTAGATACACGTGAAGTTCATTGAGTAATGCAGGTTACACCTACACCTATAAAAATCATCTCTACAAAAACCCTTGTTCCATGAGCTGCCTCCATGCTACATGATATTCTACCAAACTTATTCCATAAAGTTGTTAGGAACACAGGCCTTGGAGGTAGGCTTAGTTTAAATGGTATCTCTGCCCCTTACTAAGCAGGGTGGCCTGGGCATATTTCTGATCATCACCTTCCCCAGCTATAGCATGAAGATAAAGACAGCACCTGTACCATATATTTGTTGATAAGATTAAATGAGATAGTATATATTATACAATTACCACAGGAATGGTTTCCACTATTGGTAGTTTCCTTTATGCCACTCTATCACGGTTCTTCCTTTTGTTAGAGTCTTTTTACATCTTTGAACCAGTCATTGTCTTTTCCATGGCCAGGTATATACAGCCGAAAAAAGTTTAATCACGTCACACACAGTGTTCTGGCAAATGGTATTATGTTCATCTTACCATCAAATCCTAATACACTTTATCACAGTATATAACACTCCAGTCCTTTATCACACTCTGATCCTTTGGATGTCAACAAATTGAGTGGCAAGTAGGAAAAATCACTCATAAGTTTCAATTCACTCCATAAAAAAAAACGGATTTTAGGGAGGCATTAGTATGTTCCTTGTTTTAAAAAGATAGCTGATTTTTTTTTTTTTTTTACTGAGACTGTGTTAACATTTTTAGCAAGCCTATAACATAAAAAAATAAATAGAAAAGTCACTCATTTTTACAGTTATAACCTAATAATAGAAAAACAAATATTAAAAATAGTCACCAATAGTGTATGCAAACACACTAGGATAATGCTCAGTCTGGTCTCTTTCTGGCTATTCACTGCTTTGGTAAATCATCTGTTTCAGATATGAGGTTTCTTTAAGGCAAATTGGTCATAGTTTTCCTCCTCACATGTTTTCTCTGCACAAAGCGTCCCTAGCACAGTATGTGCCATATAGTTCATCCTGCTCTCAGTTGATTGAGCCAAATGAAGCAGAGTTGCTGCTAGGGGACCAGGAAAGACTTGTTTGTTATGAATTTCATGCTACAGAACACAGAGTTCCCTCTGTACTGTGTAGTGAAGCTTAATTAGCTAAAATGATAACAGAGTGTTCAAATACTGTATGCTACTCTAAAAAGCTACACACTGACACAAAGGAATTCATAACTACTGAAATTCCATTCTGTTCCTTGCTCAAAGCCTTTGCATGTTAAACTGCTCTTGTGATCTCAAAAGTCTTTATTTCTCCCTATTAGCTCTCAGTGACTAGACCCTTAAATTCCATTTCCAATATTTAGTCTCTGTTCAGTGAGAAAAACATCTTAATTTCAAACTTGACACATTTAACCCATCAGTCTAACTCTTGCTTGTGGTTGATAAGATTTGGTTCTTGTCTTTACAATAACTTACCTTCAAACCAGGTTCTGACTCTCTTTCTAGGTTGGAGCAACAATAAATATTTTTAACTTTCTTTTTTTACATGTAGCCAATTTTCATGACTCCTCATTTCATGAACCTCTAAAGAGGCAGCTACTGATGAGTAATCATTTGCCATAGAAATTCACTGATTTGTTGACATCTATAGAAGTATGCAGGTTGCAAGTATGATAACTAGGATAAATTCCTCTCGTTCAAATAAAGAATTGTTAGATTCCTCTAGTTCAAAATAGAAAGAAAATTAATATTTAGTAATAAATTTTAGGAATAGGACAACTTGCCCCTGAAGCCCAGGCTGAAATACGACCCCATTGTGGAGACCCACAAATACCTAAAGAACATGCTTCAGGCTTTGGGACACAATTTAAATGTTCTAAAGGATGTTTCTAAACCTCTGTGCAAAATTTTCAATTGCTTCATAGATGAAATATGTAAAAACTTATGAGACTCCAGAAATAAAGCCCTGAAGACCTAATTACAGGAAGCCTATTACTCTGCTTCACACAGAATCAGGAGGAGTCTTGTGCAATGTTATCAAAGTTTCCCCAGTTGAATTCTCTCTCTGTCTCTCTCTCTCTATCTCTGTCTATCCCTCCCCTGTCTCTCTTACACACATACTCATATTAACACACAAACACACCTACACAATTTTTGAAGTATAAATGGTTATTTACAGTACACAATTTCTTTATAGATTTTTTTAGAAACTATAGATTTTATAGACATTCACTTTATATATTTAGCTTATATAAATGCTGACTTTTTGAATAAATATATTATAAATTTCTAAAACTGAGACATACTGTAAAAGAAAATTTTTAAAAAAAATAAAGAAAGAAAAAAGGAAGGAAGAGAAAGTAAGGCAAGGAAAGAAAGTATATCCTTAGGCAATACACACACAGAGATGTAAAGAACAAAGATGAAAATAAATTGAGACTTCTGGCTCAAGATGGCAGAATAGAAGGACATGCACTTATCTCCTCCTGAGAGAACCCCAACATTAGACTAGTTGTTCAACAACCATCAGAAGAGGACTCTGGCTCCCACCAAAAAAGATACACCACATCCAAAGACAAGACGAAGCTGCACAAAGACAAAGCTGCAGCGAGATGGTAGCACCATGATAAAATCAAATCCCACACTGCCAAGTGGCTGACCCACAAACTGGAGAACAATAATACCCAATAAGTTCTCCTACTGTTGTGTAAGTTCTGAAACCCACGTCAGGCTTCCCCTCCTGAGGATCCAACAAAGGGACTGGGAATGAGGTAGAAATTGCTAGGTAGTCAGGGTAGGACTCTGAGACTTCGGTCCTGTTTTCAATAAACATTTCGCCCCATTAACCTAAAACTATACCTTTTGTCCCGAATTCATGAAACGTGTCCTTTTTCTTATAAATTATCAGCACTCAGATCCAGGAAAGGTCAGTAATTAACACCTGTTCCATAAGCTTGAGGGAAAAACAACTGGTGATCCATTCATCTTTAGCCCTTATATCTGGTCTACTTTTAAATGGCCAGGGGGCATAATAAAGGGTGGCAACTTAATCTAAGGATCAATATAAACCATTCAGTTCAGTTGCTCAGTAGTGACCCTTTGCGTGGACTGCAGTATGCCGGGCTTCCCTGTCCATCACCAACTCCTGGAGCTTGCTCAAACTCCATTGAGTTGGTGATGCCATCCAACCATCTCATTCTCTGTCATCCCCTTCTCCTACTGCTTTCAATCTTTCCTAGCATCAGGGTATTTTCTAATGAGTCAGTTCTTCGCATCAGGTAGCCAAAGTATTGGAGCTTCAGCTTCAGCATCCATCCTTCCAATGAATATTCAGGACTGATTTCCTTTAAGATAGATTGGTTTGATGTTCCTGCTATCCAAGGGCCATAAAGATGTTAAGTTAAAATGTGATCTTTAAACTGATTGGTTAGAAGTGACAGATTTTAAGGACAGGAGCCAACCAAAAATGCACAGATCAGTGCCAGTAAGTCCTGTCTTTCTGGGGGACTATTTACCCCTCTCAGTGTTTATGCTGTCTATGCAAGGAGATCAAGCCACAGTCAATCCTAAAGCAAATCAGTCATGAATATTCATTGGAAGGACTGATGCTGAAAGTGAAACTCCAATACTTTGACCACCTGATATAAAGAACTGATTCCTTGGAAAAGACCCTGGTGCTGGGAAAGATTGAGGGCAGGAGGAGAAGGGGACGACAGAGAATGAGATGGTTGGATGGCATCACTGACTCAAAGGACATGAGTTTGAACAAGCTCCAAAACTTGGTGATGGGCAGGGAAGCCCAACATGCTGCATTCTATGGGGTTGCAAAGAGTTGGACATGACTGAGCAACTGAACTGAACTGACTGAGTGTTTGTGCTGAGAGCTTTGTACTTTTTTCTCTTTTAAAATAAATCATATTCACTTGCATGCAACTGTGAGTGTTTGCATATTCTGTTCATGAAGTTCAGCTCCAGAAATTAGAACTCAAGTTCCCATTTCAGGAATCTCCAGGGAATCTGGCCTTGAAGTTGGCCTTAGGCCAAATAACTACCAGGGAGGGAATGCAATGCCACTTATCAGCAAATAATTGGATTAAAGTTTTATTGAGTAAGGCCCTGCTCATCAGGTCAAGACCCAGTTTTTCCCATTGCCAGTCCCTCCCATTAGGAAACTTTCACTTACCTAAAGCTGCAACAAAAAATGATGACTTGGTGTGCTATTGAGATATGCTGTTGCTGCTGTTGCTTCTGCTAAGTCGCTTCAGTCGTGTTTGACTCTGTGCGACCCCATAGACAGCAGCCCACCAGACTCCCCCGTCCCTGAGATTCTCCAGGCAAGAACAGTGGAGTGGGTTGCCATTTCCTTCTCCAATTCATGGAAGTGAAAAGTGAAAGTGAAGTCACTCAGTCATGTCTGACTCTTAGCGACCCCAAGGACTGCAGCCCACCAGGTTCCTCCATCCATTGGATTTTCCAGACAAGAGTACTAGAGTGGGGTGCCATTGCCTTCTCTGATAAATGAAGGCAATTCAGAATCAAGAAGTAATTTCCAAGAGAGGTGGTAGATGAACTGATCCTTAATTTGTGAGTAAAAACTTGAGAAAGAAGGAATATGGGAAGAAAATTTCAAGAAACAGAACTAATAACAACAAGACTGAAAGACAAGACATGGCATGATGAATCCAGGGAAAGAAAAACTCTGCATCAAAGAAACCTAAATAAAGAGGCAGATGGGGGTTAGGGGAAGATGGATGAAACCAAACAAACCAAAGCAAAGAGGGCCTCATTTGCCATGTGTCAATCATGGCTTAGTTACAAATGACAGTATACACTCTGGATGACTTAACCAGAATGAAATTATTTCATTTAATTTTATTATTATATGATAGTGTGGGGGTGTTATCATTCCTTCTAAAAAACTTTTTTTTCCAAATCACAAATCCTAAGAAAAATTAGTAACATATAGAAGACTTTCATAATAAATTTTCTGAATGAAGAACCCTTTACAGGCTCAAGTATTAAACAAGTATATCAGTATTATGATAGTGTATTTAACATAATGATAGTGTATTTGCCAAGAAAACTTGATACATGGCTACATCAAAACAGGTGACTTGCCTTTCTTTCCTCCACATCTTGATTCCACAACCCTTTGAAGGGGAAACACTTCTGGTGTCCTACTCTGAGGAGAAATATGCACATTAAAATTTCTATTTGCTTTAATAAATTTTCTAGAGGAAATTCGTAAATTGTTAAAAGATTGGGACCTAGATCAGTCATCTCAGAGGGTTTTTGGAAGCAGCTGGAGTCAAGTTCTTAGAAAAGACAAAATTACTATAAGGGATATCCTATGGGTCAAACATAACATGCCTAAGTTTAGACGTTTTCCACCTACTTGGAACTCTTAGTTGGGGTGGGTGGAGTTCTATGAGCCGGTGTATGGGAAGTAATAGGTTCTCATAACTTATTTTGTCACTGTATGAATCTGATACATCAATGGTCTCAACTTTTGCCATCAGATTTAATCTGTGAATGATGATGATGGAAGTGAAAGTGAAGTCACTCAGTCATGTCCGACTCTTAGTGGCCCCATGGACTACAGCCCAAAAGGCCTTCCGTCCATGGGATTTCCCAGGCAAGAATACTGGAGTGGGGTGCCATTGCCTTCTCCCTTAACAGCGGCAAGGCATATTATATTTACTTGGAGCTGGTATACTTGGTGACACCCTTAGTGCCCTCGGACATGGCGTGTTTGGCCAGCTCCCCAGGTAGCAGCAAGCGCACGGCAGTCTGGATCTCCCTGGATGTGATAGTTGAACACTTGTTGTAATGTGCCAGGCGCAATGCCTCTCCAGCGATGCACTCAAAAATGTCATTGATGAAGCTAGAGGTAATTGAATATAGTTCATGACTGTTTAATACTCCTTCTACTAAAATTAAAAAATAAACTTGGAATAATAAAATAAATATACCTCAAAATCCACAAACATTTTTTCTTATTTGTCTATGTAAAAAATGTTATGCTCAACATCCTATGAATTTACAGATTTATCAATATAAAATGTGTCCAACCAAATGAATTTCCTAGGATGTTCCTCATTCTTGAACAAACCTATCATTCATCTTAGACTTTAAATTAGAAGTGTTCTTTTTTGATAGAGTGAAAATTTGAAGAGAAAGCCAAGGAAAATCAAGATAATGTTATCTTCTTCTGACATCTCCCAATCCTCTGCTTCCAAAGATCACTATGCTAGTTAGTAACAGAGATAAGACATAAAGGCAGATATATACTAAAACCAAGAGCTTGGATATTCTAAGATTTAGAAAAGTAATTAAGATCCTCAGGATAACAAAGAATCTGGTCTTCTAAATCACACTGATATGACCTCCCATCTAACCCAACATTTGTCCACGTTTTAACTTGGATCAGCAGATTGAATTTCAAACTATGTTTTAATTTTGCAAAATGTTCTTTATGATAATACTATCATGTAAGCTGAAAACAATTTTAAGGAAAAACAAAAGGCATCCTGATTGATTGCATAGGGCTCACCCAAAAGCCCTATTTACCCACTCCCTCTATAGTTGCAAATGTTCAATATCATTAAATTCCATAGAAAAAAATATTGTAAATACTGAACAAGAAAATAGCATTTACTGGTTTCGGACGCTTTGTAGATTAGTGGGAAACTACAACTGAAATGTGGGTACGGTGTTTTGGGAGATTTCTGTTTAGATTTTTTTTCCCAACAAAGACAATTATTTATTTTGAAAGATTTAATGAAGTAATGCCTATAAAATAATATTGCATAAAATGTGAACATAAAAGGGCATATAACACACAATGCAATTAATATAGCATATTTTTCATAAAGTTTTAGAGCAATACATGATCTCTTTTCTTCTCATTCTACTGTCCTGCATCTTTCAAATTCTTTATAAACAGCATGAAATAACTTTGAAATGCTATATGCCATTATTGATTTTTTTAAATATGAAAAAGTTAAAACATAAAATAAAATACAAAAAACACAAAAAGAAGTCAAGATAACCAAAACACTACATAATTCTCAAGTTTCAACACTGTCCAACATGTTTCCAATCCTATGCTTCTTCCATTCACTTGTTGAAGAAACTTCTATTAAATAGACGTGTTACTGCTTCCTTCACATCCTTGTTTCTGAAACTGTAGATTAAAGGACTCATCATGAGAGTCATCACTCCATAGAACACAGTTATAAGTTGTCAGTAGCATCCATTTCATCTGAATTGAGTGTCTCTTTAGACTTGGGCTTCATGTACATGAAGAGAATGGTTCTGAAGAATACTATAACCACAGTCAGATGAGCAGAGCAGGTAGAGAAGGCTTTGCTTCTCCCCTCAGAAGTGTGGATCTTCAAAATGCTGGAAATGATTAATGAGTAAGATGACAATTAAGAGAAGGGGTATCAATGTGAACAATTCCAGAGCCACAAACATGATGAATGCATTGCCTGAGATGTCAGCACAAGCCAGTTTCATGACAGCCAAAATTTCACAGGAGAAATGATTGATGACATTATTCCTGGAAAAGGGCAACTGTACTACAAATGCAATTCGTGCGGCAGAGTTGATAACCCCTGCAAACCAGGAGCCAGCTGCCATGGGCACATAGGAACCCTTGCTCATGATAACAGAATTATCTCAGAGGGTTACAGATAGCCATATATCAGTCAAAGGACATCATGCCCAGGAGCACACACTCTGTTGTCCCCATGGCCAAGCCAAGGAACATCTGCACAGCACAGCTAGAGAAGGAGATGGTCTTTTCTTTCTGAGAGGAAGCTCACCACCATGAGAGGAATGGAAGTGGTGGAGTAGCAGATGTCCAAAAAAGAGAGGTTCCCCAGGAAGAAGTACATAGGGGTGTGAAGATGGAAGTCTAAGATGCTGATGAGAATAAGGTGCCATTTCCCAGAAGGATAACCACATGCATTATTAAGATTAGCACAAAAAGAGTAGCTCAAACCTTGGATAACCAGAAAGCCGCTTCAGGAAAAATTCTACCAGAATGGTTTTGCTTTCCCACACCATTTTACATCTCTCTTTTACCTGGAAGTAGTCAAATAATTTTTTTTTAGTAATAGTTTATTTACTATAGTAAGTTCATCAATGAACAAATACAGAAATTTTCCTGAACCCAGTGAAAAGAGGGAAGAAAGAAAATAAGGAAGGGGAAGAAGAGAGGTGTAAGGGAATAAAGAAGTAAATAATACAAGAATAATACAAGAAGAGAAATATGAGGGAGAAGCTATTGTACAAATCACTCTTTGTGAACCGGCAACTGTGTATGAGGTTTTCTTCCATGCATTACCTCATTTAAACTTCACAATATATATCACTTTAAAGATAAGGATCTTATCTAAGTAAAACTAAGACAGTTTAAGTCTAAAGTCATATAACTGATGTGTAGCAAAACCTGGGCTCAAATTCAAGCCTGCTTGTAGCCCATAATTATCTAAGAGTTAGGCAGCCTAGCTCCCGGGTCAGGAGGATCAACAGTAACCCACTGAAACACTGAAAGATGTGTGTCAATCTGATGACAGAATGGTTAGCAGTAAACCCAACTAGTGGCTACTGACTGCCTAATTGCCAAAAAAAAAAGAAAAACAGTTGCGATTCATATGAAGCCCAGTAATCTAAAGTCTTCTTACAATGCAAATACCTTTCTTGGTGAGATATAGAGTGACTTTTAAAATTTTATTTTAAATTATCAGGCAGTAAAATATACAGAAAAATTTTGTCTCTCTCAGCTTATAGTTCTATGAGTTCTAACACACATACAGATTCATGTAACTATCATGGTGATCAAGACATATAATCATTCATTTCATCTATTCATAAATCCTGGTGGAGATGTATATGTTTTTGATCCCTATAGTTTAACCTTTTGCAGAATGCCATATATAAGGAATCATATGAGTCATTGTTGTCTGGCTTCTTTCACTTATTATAAATCCTTTGAGATTCATCAAAGTTGTTATAAGTGAGTAGTACTCTATTGTATTGATATTGACTGATATTGTATTGATACAGTTTATCTATTTACCTGTTGAAAGACATTTGGGTTCTTTCCAGTTTGGGGTAGTTATGAATAGGCTGTTATAGACTTTTATGCTCAGATTTTTGCGTCAACACAAGTTGCCATTTTTTAGGGCAAAAATCAAGGGATAGCATACTAGATGATATACGACATGAATATTTAATTTTATAAGACACTGTCAAACAGCTTTCTAGAGTGGTTGCTATCATTTTTCAGTTTTGACAAATTTAAGTTCTAGTTGCTTCCCACCCTGATCAACAATTGGTATTGTCACTATATATATTTTACCCATTCTGTTAGGTATGTGGGGATATAATATCATAGACATTTCCTTAATGACTATTGTTTTGGGGTTTTGCCACCCTTGTGTTCTCTTTAGTAAAGCATCATTCATGTGTTATGCTCATTTTTAATTGGGTTATTTACTATCATTGCAGCTTGAGAATTCTTTATCTAGTCTGAGTATGAAATGTTATCAGATATATGACTTGAATATACTGTCTGTATATTTTCCCTGGTGGCTCAGATGGTAAAGAGTCTGCCTACAATGCCGGAGACCCGGGTTAGATCCCTGGGTTGGGAAGATCCCCTGGAGAAGGAAATGGCAACCCACTCCAGTACTCTTGCCTGGAGAATCCCATGGATGGAGGAGCCTGGCAGGTTACAGTCCATGGGGTCGCAAAGAGTTGGACACGACTGAGCGACTTCACTTTCTTTCTTTCTTATACTGTCTGTAAGTCTGTGACTTGTATTGCAAACACCTTTAAGTGCCATTTTAATTGGCTTCTGCTTAAGTCCAGTGGAACTACCCTGGTGGCTCAGATGGTAAAGTGTCTGTCTACAATGTGAGAGACCTGGGTTCGATCCCTGGGTTGGGAAGATTCCTGGAAAAGGAAATGGCAACCCACTCCGGTACTCTTGCCTTGAAAATCCCATGGATTTTCATGGAGGAGAGTGGTGCAGGCTACAGTCCATGGGGTCACAAAGAGTCAGGCACAACTGAGTGACTTCACTTGCACTTAAGTCCAGTGGAAGGGGACACACAGAAAGACTGTGACCAAAAAGACACATCTTCCAACAGGTCTATTCTTTGACAGATCTCACTTGAAGTGATTTGTCAGGGAGACATCCACTGCCACCACCCAGAGAGCACAAACAGTGTGCCCTGTATCCAAATACCTTGCTTCATTAAAGCCTCAGGCCATTCCTTTTAAAGTTTCCTCAGAAATAGCACCTCTCTCCCTCAACACACACAGACACATTCCAGTAATATTGTTCATGGTCACAGAATCCATTGAAACTGCTCTAATTCATTTACCAAACACACAGGCACTTAACATATAGACCATTTCTCCTTACTCAGGTAATTGGTGCATTTAGCCTTTAATTAACACTTTTGGAACTATGCAAACAGCTACTAATCACTTTTATGTGCTTGCTGTTGTTCAGTTGCTAAGCAGTGCCTGACTCTTGGCGACCCCATGAACTGCAGCACACCAGGCCCACCTGTCCTTTACTATCTCAAAAGTTTGCTCAGATTCATTCCCAATTAGTTGATGATGCCATCCAATCATCCACCCTCTGACCCCTTTTCTTCTCCTGCCCTCGATATTTCCAAGCATCAGAGTTTTTTCCAATGAGTTGGCTTTTTGCATTAGGTGGCCAAAGTACTGGAGCTTCAGCATCAATATCAGTCCTTCCAATGAATATTCAGGGTTGACACTTCTTTTAGGGTTTGATCTCCTTGCAGTCTAAGGAGCTCTCAAGAGTCTTCTCAGTTCAGTTCAGTCGCTCAGTCACGTTCGACTCTTTTCGACCCCATGAATCGCACCACGCCAGGCCTCCCTGTCCATCACCAACTCCCGGAGTTCACTCAGACTCACGTCCATTGAGTCAGTGATGCCATCCAGCCATCTCATCCTCTGTCGTCCCCTTCTCCTCCTGCCCCCAATCCCTCCCAGCATCAGAGTCTTTTCCAATGAGACCACTCTTCGTATGAGGTGGCCAAAGTACTGGAGTTTCAGCATCAAAATCATTCCTTCCAAAAAATCCCAGGGCTGATCTCCTTCAGAATGGACTGGTTGGATCTCCTTGCAGTCCAAGGGACTCTCAAGAGTCTTCTCCAACACCACAGTTCAAAGGCATCAATTCTTCGGTGCTCAGCTTTCTTCACAGTCCAACTCTCACATCCATACCTGACCACTTAAAAAACCATAGCCTTGACTAGCAAGAGTCTTCTAAAGCACCACAATTTGAAGGCATCAGTTCTTCAACACTCAACCTTTATGGTCCTACTCTGACATCTATACATGACTACTGGAAAAATCACAGCTTTGACTATATGATTTTTGTTGACCAAGTGATTTTAATACACTGTCTAGTTTGTCATGGCTTTCCTTTCCAGGAGCAAGCATTTTTTAAATTTCATGACTATAGTTATGAAAAACTATAGTTTTGGAGCCCAAGAATAGAAAATCTATCACAGCTTCCACTTTTTACCCTTCTATTTGCCATGAAGTGATGAAACCAGATGCCATGAGCTTCATTTTTTGAATGTTGAGTTTTAAGCCAGTTTTTTAACTCTCCACTTTGATCCTCATAAAGAGGCTCTTTGCTGCTGCTGATGCTAAGTCACTTCAGTCCGACTCTGTGCAACCCCACAGATGGCAGCCCACCGGGCTCCCCCGTCCCTGGGATTCTCCAGGCAAGAACAGTGGTGGGTTTCCATTTCCTTTTCCAATGCATGACACTGAAAATTGAAAGTGAAGTCACTCAGTCGTGTCCGACTCTTAGTGACCCTATGGAATGTAGCCTACCAGGCTCCTCCATCCATGGGATTTTCCAGGCAATAGTACTGGAGTGGGGTGCCATTGCCTTCTCCAAAAGAGGCTCTTTATTTCTTCATTTTCTGCCATTAGATTGGTATTATTTGCATATCTGAGGTTGATAAGATTCCTCCTGGCAATTTTAATTCCAGCTTGTGATTCACCCAGCCCAGCATTTCACATGATGTACTCTGCATAAAATTTAAATATGCACAGTTACAATATACAGCCTTGTTGTTCTCCTTTCCCAACTTTGAACAAGTCTTTTGTTCCATGTCTGGTTCTAACTGTTGCTTCTTGACCTACATACAGGTTTCTCAGGAGGCAGGTAATGTGGGTTGGTATTCCCACCTCTTCCAGAATTTCCCAGTTTGTTGTGATTCACACAGTCAAAGGCTTTCATGTAGTCAATGAAGCACAAGATGTTTTTCTGAAATTCCCTTGCTTTCTCTATGACCCATTGAATGTTGGCAATTTGATCTCTTGTTCCTCAGCCATTTCTAAACCCAGCTTGTACATCTGGAAGTTCTTGGTTCACATGCTGTTGAAACCTAGCTTGAAGGATTTTGAGCATAACCTTACTAACATGTAAAATGAACACAATTGTATGGTAGTTTGAACATTCTTTGGTATTGCCCTTCTTTGGAACTGGAATGAAAACTGAACTTTTCCAGTTTTTCTGAGTTTTCCAAATTTGCTGGCATTTTGAATGTAACACTTTAACAGCATCATTCTTTAGGATTTGAAATAGCTCAGCTGAAATTCCATCACCTCCACTAGCTTTATTCATAGGAATGCTTCTAAATGCATTACATACACACTCTGTCTACCAGATATAATGCCTTAAATCTATTCTTCACCTCCACTGTATAATAATCTTCAGGGTTTTCATTTAGGTCATACCTGAACAACCTAGTGGTTTTCCCTACTTTCTTAAATTTAGGTCTGAATTTTGAAATAAGGAGCTCATGATCTGAGTCACAGTCAGCTCCATGTCTTGTTTTTGTTGACTGTATAGAGCTACTCCATCTTCGGCTGCAAAGAATATAAGCAACCTGATTTTTGTATTAATAATCTGGTGATATCCATATGTAGAGTTGTCTCTTGTGTTGTTGGAAGAGGTTATTTGCCATGACCAGTGTGTTCTCTTGACAAAACTCTGTAGCTTTGGTCCTGCTTTATTTTGTACTTTAAGGCCAAACTTTCCTGTTACTCCAGGTATCTCTTGGCATCCTACTTTTGCATTCCCCTATAATGAAAAGGACATCTTTATCTTGGTATTAGTTCTAGGTCTTGGGGGACTTCTTAGAACCAGTCAACTTCATCTTCTTTGGCATTAGTGGTTGGGGCATAGGCATGGATTACTATGATGTTCAATGGTTTACCTTTGAAACGAACAGAGATCATTCTGTCATTGAGACTGCACCCAAATACTGAATTTCAAACTCTTTGTTGACTATGAGGGCTATTCCATTTCTTCTAAAGGATTCTTGTCCAGAGTGGTAGATTTAATTGTCATCTGAATTAAATTTGCCCAGTCCATCCATTTTAGTTCACTGATTCCTAAGATGTCACTATTTCTATTTCCTGCTTGACCACCTTCAATTTACCTTTACTCATAGACCTAACATTCCAGATTCCTATGCAGTATTAATCTTTATAGCATCGGACTTTACTTTCACCACCAGACATATCCATAACTTAGTGTCATTTCCTCTTTGGCCCAGCTGCTTCATTCTTTCTGAAGCTACTAATAATTGCCCTTCCGCTCTTCCTCAGTAAAACACTGGACACCTTCTACCTGGGGGGAGCTCATCTTCAGAATCGTATCCTTTTGCCATTTCATAGTGTTCATGAGGAGGTCAAGACAAGAATATTGGAGTGGCTTGCCATTCCCTCCTCCAGTGTATCTGGAGTGTTTTGCCATCCTCTCCTCCAATGTAATTGTATTGGACCAACATTAGGGTACCTCTCCTTTCATCCTATTTCCCGTACTTCAATCAATCTAACTTTTTATGCTTTCGGATATTTTTATTCCATAAACCTGCATTCTTCTTTCACTCTGAGTCCCAGATTTAGCTTTCTTAATTCTAGGTGATAAAAAAAGGCACTCAAGAACCAATTACCTGATAAATAATGACTAACAAGCAGTTTTACTCTGTAAACTCACTATGTCTGTTGGAAAGAATATCCATTTTTTGGTATGAAGTTGAGATTTTTTTTACTAATAGGCAGATGTGCTTTAATATTTCTGTGAAAAAGTTCTAAAGACAGTATAAAAATTCTAGCATGAAGCCACAAGATGTTAAAAATATTCAGTTCAGTTCAGTTCAATCACTCAGTCGTGTCCGACTCTTTGTGACCCCATGAATCACAGCACGCCAGGCCTCCCTGTCCATCACCAAAACCCGGAATTCACTCAAACTCACATCCATCGAGTCAGTGATGCCATCCAGCCATCTCATCCTCTGTTGTCCCCTTCTCCTTCTGCCCCCAATCCCTCCCAGCATCAGAGTCTTTTCCAATGAGTCAACTCTTCGCATGAGGTGCCCAAAGTACTGGAGTTTCAGCTTTAGCATCATTCCTTCCAAAGAAATCCCAGGGCTGATCTCCTTCAGAATGGACTGGTTGGATCTCCTTGCAGACCAAGGGACTCTCAAGAGTCTTCTCCAACACCACAGTTCAAAAGCATCAATTCTTTGGCGC
>NW_011494755.1:1279329-1279984 GCF_000754665.1 Bison bison bison
TATCTAGGTTGGTCATAACTTTCCTTCCAAGGAGTAAGCGTCTTTTAATTTCATGGCTGTGATCACCATCTGCAGTGATTTTGGAGCCCAAAAAAATAAAGTCTGACACTGTTTCCACTGTTTACCCATCTATTTCCCATGAAGTGATGGGACCGGATGCCATGATCTTTGTTTTCTGAATGTTGAACTTTAAGCCAGCTTTTTCACTCTCCACTTTCACTTTCATCAAGAGGTTTTTTTAAGTTCCTCTTCACTTTCTGCCGTAAGGGTGGTGTCATCTGCATATCTGAGGTTATTGATATTTCTCCCGGCAATCTTGATTCCACCTTGTGTTTCTTCCAGTCCAGCGTTTCTCATGATGTACTCTGCATAGAAGTTAAATAAGCAGGTGACAATATACAGCCTTGATGTACTCCTTTTCCTCTTTGGAACCAGTTTGTAGTTCTATGTCCAGTTCTAACTGTTGCTTCCTGACCGGCATACAGATTTCTCAAGAGGCAGGTCAGGTGGTCTGGTATTCCCATCTCTTGAAGAATTTTCCACAGTTTATTGTGGTCCACATAGTCAAAGGCTTTGGCGTAGTCAATAAAGCAGAAATAGATGTTTTTCTGGGACTCTCTTGCTTTTTCCATGATCCAGTGGATGTTGGCAATTT
>NW_011494755.1:1280084-1285506 GCF_000754665.1 Bison bison bison
GTCTAGGTTTGTCATAGCTTTTCTTCCAAGGAGTAAGCATCTTTTAATTTCATGGCTGCAGTCACCATCCGCAGTGATTTTGGAGCCCAAGATAATAAAGTCTGTTACAGTTTCCATTTTTTCTCCATCTATTTGCCATGAAGTGATGGGACCAGAAGCCATGATTTTAGTTTTTTGAATTTTTTTTTTTAATGTTAAGTTTTAAGCCAGCCTTTTCACTCCCCTCTTCTACCCTCATCAAAAGCCTCTTTAGTTCCTCTTCACTTTATGCCATAAGGGTGGTGTCATCTGTCTATCTGAGGTTATTGATATTTCTCCCGGCAATCTTGACTCCAGCTTGTGCTGCATCCTGTCTGGCATTTTGCATGAGGTATGCTGCATATAAGTTAAATATGCAAGGTGACAGTATACACCCTTGACATATTCCTTTCCCAATTTGGAACCAGTCCATTATTCCATGTCAAATTCTAACTGTTGCTTCTTGACCTGCATTCAGGTTTCTTAGGAGGCAGGTAAGGTGGTCTGTTATTTCCATGTCTGTAAGAATTTTCCATAGTTTGTTGTGATCCACACAGTCAAAGGCTTTAGCATAGTCAGTGAAGCAGAAGTAGATGTTTTTCTGGAATTCTCTTGATATTTCTATGATCTAACAGATGTTGGCAATTTGATCTCTGGTTCCTCTGCCTTTTCTAAATCCAGCTTGAATATCTGGAAGTTTTCCGTTCACATACTGTTGAAGCCTGGCTTGGAGAATTTTGAGCATGACTTTGCTAATGTGTGAAATGAATACAATTGGGTGGTAGTTGGAACATTCTTTGGTATTGACCTTTTTGGGGATTGCAATGAAACTGACCTTTTCCAGTCCTGAAGCCACTGCTGAGTTTTCCAAATTTGCTGGCATATTGAGTACAGCACTTTCACAGCATCTTCTTTCAGGATTTGGAATAGCTCCACTGGAATTCCATCACCTCCACTAGCTTTGTTCGTAGTGATGCTTTCTAAGGCCCACTTGACTTCACATTCCAGGATGTCTGGCTCTAGGTCAGTGATCACACCATCGTGATTATCTGGGTCATGAAGATCTTTTTTGTACAGTTCTTCTGTGTATTCTTGCCATCTCTTCTTAATATCTTCTGCTTCTGTTAGGTCCATACCATTTCTGTCCTTTATCGAGCTCATCTTTGCATGAAATGTTCCTTTGGTATCTCTGATTTTCTTGAAGAGATCCCTAGTCTTTCCCATTCTGTTGTTTTCCTCTATTTCTTTGCATTGATCGCTGAAGAAGGCTTTCTTATCTCTTCTTGCTATTCCTTGGAACTCTGCATTCAGATGTTTATATATTTCCTTTTCTCCTTTGCTTTTCTCTTCTCTTCTTTTCACAGCTATTTGTAAGGTCTCCCCAGACAGCCATTTTGCTTTTTTGCATTTCTTTTCCATGGGGATGGTCTTGATCCCTGTCTCCTGTACAATGTCACGAACCTCATTCCATAGTTCATCAGGCACTCTATCTAGGCCCTTAAATCTATTTCTCACTTAAATGGGTTTCCCTGGTGACTCAGTGATAAAGAATCCACCTGCAATGCAGGAGACATGGGTTCGATCCCTGGGTCAGGAAGATACCCTGGAGATGGAAATCCCAACCAACTCCAGTATTCTTGCCTGGGAAATCCCATGGACAGAGGAGCTTCACAGGTGACAGTCCATGGGGTTGCAAAAGAGTCATACACGACTTAGCAACTAAACCAAACAACAACAAACAATTATATAAATGTCTATCTCTATATAATGGGGTCCACAAAGTGTGTGTTCCTTGCAGTGATGACATACATTCCTACATGGCAATCAACAAATTTCTGTGATAACTCATGATCATAAACAGGACATCTTGTGTTTAGATGACAGCTATCTCCTGGGGACTAAACTTTCTTAATGGATTGGCATGAAATATACTCACATTATGAGTATTCTTTTGTGAAAGAATAGAAGTAATATTTTTTGTGTGTGAAATACTGCCTTTATTAAATCTGTCTTCATTAAGTATTTTCTTGAATGAAAGTATAATGTTAGACAATGTAATATTTTCATTTGCTCCATTACTGTTAATTTGTTTCCTATATTTTCATCATCTATGCTGTTACTGAGAATCAGTTCAGCTGAAGAAAGAAAAAGGCCTCTTCTACCTGCTCAGCCCACATAACAGTGGTTATTTGTGTTTTATGAGACGATTTTATTCATGTGCATGCAGCTAAAGTCCAAAAAATGACTTGAACAAACTGATTACCCTGTTCTATGGTGTAGTCACCCCTATGATCACTCCTATTATCTGTAGCCTGAGGAACGAGGAAGTCCTATGAGAAAAATAGCAAGTAAGAACTGTTTCTGGAGAAAATGATAAGAAACTGACACCTTTGAGTTTATGAACAAAACAAGCTGACATATTTTGAGGCAAGGGTTTTAAATATAAACAGAACAAATGAAAGTCATACATAGAATCATAGAAATTCAGAGTTAGAAATGTCAATATCACAAGTCTAATTATACCATGTTCTGAAAACAACTGTGATCTCATAAAAGTAAACATTAAGTAGTCTAAGAAATTCAACTAAACTTATGAGGACAAGACAAAAAATATATTTAAAATTAAGTCTTTTCCAGAAAACCAAACACATCTATTTTCAGTACCCTGTATCTGAAATACTTTTGACATTTTTTTTTTTTTTTTTAAGCCAGAGAACTCATCTGCCTCAGCCTACATTTTGAACCACATATTTCACCTTCTGGTTTCCTGCCCACATTGCCCCCATTCCTTCACACATACTGTGTGACATTCAGTGTAGTTACCCAATTATTTCATGTTCTTTCTCACCTAAGGACAATAATGCACACTATTTCCTCTGCATTACTAAATTTCTCTTTCTCTAGTGGAATCATAGTGGAATTCTAGTGGAATCATAGAAGTAAATCAAGTGATACATCCTCTGTGAATCTTTCTAATACTTGCTTGTGTTAATCACTCCCTCCTCTATGCTATTCTTACCCTTACCTACTCCAGAAATTTTTCTTTTATGCTGTAATCACTTAGTTTCTGAAATCTTCCCAGTGATACACTATCATTCACTGTTCTCTGTTCAAAGTACAATGCCAATTTAATTAAAAATAGGGGACATTTATTCATTGTTGAATTATTTTAAATGGAAAAAAATGGTTAAAATAGAAGTTAAAGTATCTAAAATACTACATAAGAAAATAAGAGAAATAAACTTTATATACTATTCCATCCCCCAAACCACAATTTCACATGCTTTTGTAAAACAGAACATAATCTTTAAATGTAGGATAGAACAAGGGAAGATAAAGGACTGAGTAGAATGTACTGAAGAGGTCAAAAATGTCCCCTTTGAATGACTAATGTAGAGTTATGGTAGTATTTCTTAAGATCTCATTGACCCTCTGATTTTATATTTCTTCTCCAATTCTGCACTATAAACTCAGGTTTTATTTTTAAGAACAAATTTTAAATTAATTCTACATATATGCTGGTGATAAGAATGTTGTCAAAATTCCTTGGAAGATAAAGGTTTTCTTTGCTGTTTTGTTTTCCACAGATGGGGAGATTTTCCTAATTCAAAATAAAACTTCAGAATCAAAACTACAATCATCTTCCAGAGAAATGACAGCATGCCTAATAGACAATCTTTTTTTTCACTTTCTAACAATTTCTCACAGTTCCTATCCTTCTGAAATATCTCTTCATATTTTACCTATTCCTCAAATGTATTCTAAATGTAATATAGGAAATACAGGCATACAATGCACTCAAGTCTTGGCCACCATGTATGACCTGTGTGATTTTTATTCAAGCCTAAATTTTCTTATCTACCTTACAACATTATCTGGTGATAATCCTTAAGAGTAGGGAAAATGTCATATCCATAATGAATCCCCAGCACATACGAGGCACTTATGCAGTGTTGAATAAATGAAAGAAGAAATAAACCCAAAATCACTACATACACTAACACAATCTATCACTATTAATTAGTGAAAAAATTTTAAAAGATGGTGTATATATATATATATGACACCTAGCACACCACATAGTATATCTTATACGTTAATTAAATTATACTGCCTCTTCCACCTATTGCATTCCTGATTTGCTCTCTGGTTTTTGAAAATAAGGAAGACAAGCAAGGATTCCTGGTTATCTGTATCTGAATGGGACAGTGAGAGACAATCTTATGTTGCACTTTTCACCATTGTTACTTAATTATAAGGAACTTTAAAATAGCTATATGTATATTTTTGAGATTAGTTGTTTGTCCGTTGCTTCATTTGCTATTATTTTCTCCCATTCTGAAGGCTGCCTTTTCACCTTGCTTATAGTTTCTTTTGTTGTACAGAAGCTTTTAAGTTTAATTAGGTCCCATTTGTTTATTTTTGCTTTTATTTCCAATATTCTGGGAGGTGGGTCATAGAGGATCCTGCTGTGATGTATGTCGGAGAATGTTTTGCCTATGTTCTTCTCTAGGAGTTTTATAGTTTCTGGTCTTACGTTTAGATCTTTAATCCATTTTGAGTTTATTTTTGTGTATGGTGTTAGAAAGTGTTCTAGTTTCATTCTTTTACAAGTGGTTGACCAGTTTTCCCAGCACCACTTGTTAAAGAGATTATCTTTAATCCATTGTATATTCTTGCCTCCTTTGTCAAAGATAAGGTGTCCATATGTGCGTGGACTTATCTCTGGGCTTTCTATTTTGTTCCATTGATCTATATTTCTGTCTTCCTACAGCTCAATTCCAGAAAAATAAATGACCCAATCAAAAAATGGGCCAAAGAACTAAATAGACAATTCTCCAAAGAAGACATACAGATGGCTAACAAACACATGAAAAGATGCTCAACATCACTCATTATCAGAGAAATGCAAATCAAAACCACTATGAGGTACCATTTCACGCCAGTCAGAACGGCTGCGATCCAAAAGTCTACAAGCAATAAATGCTGGAGAGGGTGTGGAGAAAAGGGAACCCTCTTACACTGTTGGTGGGAATGCAAACTAGTACAGCCACTGTGGAATCTTAAAAAACTGGGACTAGAACTGTCTAATGATCCAGCAATCCCACTGCTGTGCATACACACTGAGGAAACCAGAATTGAAAGAGACACATGTACCCCAATGTTCATCGCAGCACTGTTTACAATAGCCAGGACATGGAAGCAACCTAGATGTCCATCAGCAGATGAATGGATAAGAAAGCCGTGGTACATATACACAATGGAGTATTACTCAGCCATTAAAAAAATACATTTGAATCAGTTCTAATGAGGTGGATGAATCTGGAGCCTATTATACAGAGTGAAGTAAGCCAGAAAGAAAAATACCAATACAGTATACTAATGCATATATATGGAATTTAGA
>NW_011494755.1:1286033-1288226 GCF_000754665.1 Bison bison bison
CCACTCCAGTACTCTTTCCTGGAAAATCCCATGGACAGAGGAGCCTGGTGGGCTGCAGTCCATGGGGTCACTAAGGGTTGGACACAACTGAAGTGACTTCACTTTCACTTTTCACTTTCATGCATTGGAGAAGGAAATGGCAACCCACTCCAGTGTTCTTGCCTGGAGAATCCCAGGGACGGGGGAGCCTGGTGGGCTGCCGTCTATGGGGTTGCACAGAGTCAGACACGACTGAAGCGACAGCAGCAGCAGCAGCAGCAGCACATTTAAGAAAGATGCAAACTGAAGGAAATACTAGCAGTAAGTGAGCAAAAAGGAGAGGTTGGCCAAAGGAAGTAAACTCTGGAGTTCAGCCTTCATTTTACTTGATCAAGGCAGGAATGGATGATGGGGAGACTAGGCATGAAAAGAGACTAAAAGGGAAGATGGAAAAAAGAAAGCTACAAAATGTAATGAGGCCACGATACTGGATGCTTGGGGCTAGTGCACTGGGACAACCCAGAGGGATGGTATGGGGAGGGAGGAGGGAGGAGGGTTCAGGATGGGGAGCACATGTATACCTGTGATGGATTCATTTTGATATTTGGCAAAACTAATACAATTATGTAAAGTTTAAAAATAAAATAAAATTAAAAATATATATATAATGAGGCCTTCCTATGAGCCAGATCAGAGAAGGCAATGGCACCCCACTCCAGTACTCTTGCCTGGAAAATCCCATTGACGGAGGAGCCTGGTAGGCTGCAGTCCATGGGGTCACTAAGAGTCGGACACGACTGAGCAACTTCACTTACATTTTTCACTTTCATGCATTGGAGAAGGAAATGGCAACCCGCTCCAGTGTTCTTGCCTGGAGAATCCCAGGCACCGTGGAGCCTGATGGGCTGCCGTCCTCGGGTCGCACAGAGTCGGACACGACTGAAGCGACTTAGCAGTATGAGCCAGATGTTTTCAAATAATGCCACATTTAACACTTAGCAGGACAAAATTAAATTTGACTATTAAGTTATATTTTACTGTTTAACCCTTATGATATGCTCAACTCTAGCCTCTAGCCTCAGGAGTATTTCAAATTCCTAATTCACTGTAGCATATTCTCCATCTCAAATATAAGCATTACTTTGTTTTGATGTATACTAGGAAATAACATTAAGTATGAGCAGTTAATGAATTAGAAAGGGGATCATCTCAGAGAAAGAAAGAGATGTAAACCTTCTAGTCATACAATAGGAAGCAGGGGACTTCTGATTTCTGTTGTGCTCACTGTGGCTGAATAAGCTCCTATAAGACTCAAGCATGTCAGAGATGAAACTATAAGCTTTACATAAAGTATCAAAAAAATTACTGAAAGAAGTAATGTTTTTGTGTGAGTTTCACATCTGTATGGCTCTAGGCTGAGCTAAGCATTGTATGGAGTGGGAAAAGAAAAAAGAAAACTCTGATATTAAACTGGCACTCTTTCTGGAAAAGCTAGCAATCTTCTGGGAAAACAGCCATTGTAATGTGAGTGAGAAATCCCACAAAGGGGAGATATAAAAGAGGAAGCATCAAATTCTACATTAAAATCTTGATCAAGTTCTATAATTGACCCCTGTGCCATGTACATACAATTCAGCTAAAGATGAAAATAAAGTACATGTTGAACTCAAATACGAACTCTTAACAAAAAGACCCACTTTGCAATTTCAGGCAAACCACATTCATCACAAAACCAACACACTAGTAGTCAGAGGAAGTTAATGGAATTTAGAGTCTCCACAATACCACATTATCCAAAATACAATCCAAAATTACTCATCATATAAAGAATGAGTAATATGTGACACATTCCCAAAATAAAGTCAATCAACAGAAAACAACTCTGTGATAGCCCAAATGCTGAAATTTTCAGAAAGCATGATAAAGCAACTAGTATAAGAAGAAGTGGCAAGAATACACAGAAGGATTATACAAAAAAGATCTTAATGACCCAGATACCACGATGGTGTGATCACTTACTCAGAACCAGACATCTTGGAGTGTGAAGTCAAGTGGGCCTTGGGAAGCATCATGAATAACAAAGCTAGTAGAGGTGATGGAACTCCAGCTGACCTATTTCAAATCCTAAAAGATGATGCTGTGAAAGTGCTGCACTCAATATGCCAGCAAATATGGAAAACTCAGAAGTGGCCACAGGACTGGAAAAGATCAGTT
>NW_011494755.1:1288326-1288787 GCF_000754665.1 Bison bison bison
CACTGGGACAACCCAGAGGGATGGTATGGGGAGGGAGGAGGGAGGAGGGTTCAGGATGGGGAACACATGTATACCTGTGGTGGATTCATTTTGATATATGGCAAAACCAATACAATATTGTAAAGTTAAAAAATAAAATAAAAAATAATTTAAAAAGGAGCATATATGAATTTCCTAGTTATGTTTTTGACCTAGTACATTTCATGTATAAATTACTTATCTTCCTCATTTGTTCCCTGAGATTTGGACAATAAAGTAGCTAATCATGATTTGCTGGGGGGCTACATTTAAGAAGGGAGAAGGCAATGGCACCCCACTCCAGTACTCTTTCCTGGAAAATCCCATGGACAGAGGAGCCTGGTGGGCTGCAGTCCATGGGGTCACTAAGGGTTGGACACAACTGAAGTGACTTCACTTTCACTTTTCACTTTCATGCATTGGAGAAGGAAATGGCAACCCAC
>NW_011494755.1:1289169-1293741 GCF_000754665.1 Bison bison bison
GAGGGTGACTGCAGCCATGAAATTAAAAGATGCTTACTCCTTGGAAGAAAAGCTATGACAAACCTAGACAGTGTATTAAAAAGCAGAGACAACAAAGGTCTATCTAGTCAAAGCTATGGTTTTTCCAGTATGCATGTGTGGATGTGAGAGTTGGACCATAAAGAAGGCTGAACATTGAACAAATGATGCTTTTGAACTGTGTTGTTGAAGAATCTTGAGAGGAGTCCCTTGGGCTACAAGGAGATCAAACCAATCAATCCTAAAGTAAATCAATCCTGAATATTCATTATAAGGACTGAGGGTGAAGCTAAAGCTCTAATAATTCGGCCACCTGATGCGAAGAGCCAACTCATTAGAAAAGACCCTGATGCTGGGAAAGATTGAAGGCAGGAAGAGAAGCAGACAACATCCGGACAAGATGGTTGGATTGCCCTGATTCAATGCCATCACTGATTCAAGGGCCATGAGTCTGAGCAAGCTCCAGGAGTTGGTGATGGGTGGGGAAGCCTGGCATGCTGCAGTCCATGGGGTTGCAGAGTTGTACATGACTGATCAACTGAACAACAACAAATAACTATTTAGATAAAGTAAAGGAAAAAAAATATTCACAAGAGATGAAAAGAAACCAAATCTCAGTAAAGAATTAACTACAAAAAGAAAGAAATAGAGATCTAGAACCAAAATTTAAGCTTTCAGAAGTTTAAAATTCTTAGAATGGGTTAAACAACAGAATACAGGTGATAAAGAATCCAAGATTTGCAATATCAGTATCATAATACCATGAATCATTATTTTTCCTCTCCCCTTTAATTTACAAGTAATTAGACACCCATAAACAAATGAAAAAAGCTCTACACAGCCCACCAAGACACCCAAGATATCCATCTATCTGTACATGTGAAAGTGCATGGGTGCTCAGTTACTCAGTTGTGTCTGCCTCTTTGCAACCCTATGGACTATAGCCTGGCAGGCTCCTCTGTCCTTGGGATTTTCCAGGCAAGAATGTGGGAGTGGGTTATCATTTCTTCCTCCAGAGGATCTTCCTGACCCAGGGATCAAACCAGAGTCTCCTGTGGCTCAATCATCAGCAGGCGAGTTCTTTACCACTGAGCCGCCTGGGTGGATGGATTAAACTTCAGGGAGGCTTTAGAGCCAGAGGAGTGGTGCCAGAGGAAGCAACAGCAGAGGCAGCAGTGGCTGGAATGGCACAGAGTCAGCATAATCTTTCTGACAGGGGAGGTGGTTGGTGAAGATGGTGAGTAGGATACCGCCCCTACCATGCATTTTGCAGGTGAAAGGACTGATTGCTCTCTGAGGGGAAACCATAGTGAGAGGTGGGAAGGAAGGAAGAAAGAAGAAAGGCAGACAAATACAGCTGAAGGGATATCTGTCCAGGAATTTTGGCAAGAGATCCACCAGGAACCTCGGAATTCCCCCTTCATAGATCCCCCTTATGGACTACTGTTGTTCAGTCGCTAAACCATGTTTGACTATTTGTGACCCCATGGACTGCAACACACTAGGCTTCCATGTCCTTCACTATATCTCAGAGTTTGGTCAAACTCATGTCCATTGAGTTGGTGATGCCATTCAACCATCTCATCTTCTGTCCCACCCTTCTCCTCCTGCCTTCAATCTTTCCCAGCATCAGAGTTTTTTCCAATGAGTCAGCTCTTCAAATAAGGTGGCCAAAGTATTGGAGCTTCAGCTTCAGCGTCAGTTCTTCTAATGAATATTCATGGTTGATATCCTTCAGGATTGACTGGTTTTATCTCCTTGCTATCCAAGGGACCCTAAAGAGTCTTTTCCAGTATCACAATTTGAAAACATCAATTCTTCAGTGCTGAGTCTTCTTTATGGGCCAACTTTTACATCCATACATGACCACTAACAAAACCATAACTTTGAATATATGCATCTTTGTTTGCCTCTGGTAATGCCTCTGGTTTTTAATATAGGTACACCTAAAAGAGCTAAGTACTAAGAATATACTTTTCACCACCCAAAACTGCTACCACCCAACTTTCTGTTTAAAAATTCTAAAAAAGAAAGAAAGGAAAGAAGCCCTTGCTGCTGCTAAGTCGCTTCAGTCATGTCTGACTCTCTGCGACCCCATAGATGGCAGCCCACCAGGCTCCCCCATCCCTGGGATTCTCCAGGCAAGAACACGGGAGTGGGTAGCCATTTCTTTCTCCAATGCATGAAAGTTAAAAGTGAAAGTGAAGTCGCTCTGTTGTGCCCAACTCTTAGCGGCCCCATGGACTCTAGCCCACCAGGCTTCTCCGTCCATGGGATTTTCCAGGCAACAGTACTGGAGTGGGTTGCCATTGCCTTCTCTGAAAGAAGCCCTTAGAATACCCCAATTTCTCAGATTTATAGAGTATGAGAAATAGTATTTCTGAGCAACTCTACTCTGTGGCAAGGGCCAGACATCACTTATAATCCAAACTTGGACACTTTTGACACTGAAACGGAATGTTTTTAACAATTGTACTTGGACATTCAGTATAAATTTGGATCACCTAATGAAAATCATACTATATGGTCACAGAGATTATGCCATAAACATAATTTAAAAGAACATTCTTTTCCTGATGTTAGTGGCATATTTCATTGACCAAAGGTTGTAATCATCCTTTTAGCTCAGGCCCCTGCCCTTGATATTATTGGGGTCTGTTTCAGAAGACCTTTACATACTTTAACTTTTATTTACCATGTGTGTCCCACATGGTAAATAAGTCTGAAACATTTTCAGAGCTAATATCCAGTTTTCTTTACAAACGCATGTCTGTGGATAAATGGTATATTTTCATCACACACAGATGGAATCCTCTTAGGCAAGACACTGTAGATCAATTTAGAAGAAATCTGACAATCTAAAAATATTTGTCTTCATTTGAAATTACTACATTTTTTTTTCTAATAAGGGCAACAATATATATGGATCCATAAAAATAATCTATTCCATTTGTTAACACAATAGATATGTTCTATGATGAAAAAAGCAAAACATTCTCTAATGATCTATATCCATTATCCTGACTTAAGTTTCTTAAGACCAGGTGGAGTAGGCTGTAAGTAAAATTGGGCAGAAGAATCCTCCCTTACACTTAACACCTGCATGAGGAGCTTTTTTCCAAAGAATGTTACAGGAAAACCATAGCAGTGTGTCTCTCTTCTAAGTGTCAGACAGGAGCCAAGCAGGACTTTAAGAGATCCAAATACATGAGAGTATAAGGAAGTCTTAATTCTGAATTCACAAAATCTATATATTGGGTACATCTTATTAGCACTTCTAATCATTTATTCATTGTTAAAATAAATCCCCTGTATCCTTATTAAATAAAGTACCTAAGCTTTGTTCTGACTCCTGTCATCTTTTTAACATGCCCCAAGAATCAAATCCCCATCTTCCTTTGAAAAGGCTGTTCTACTGTATTCTTCACCTGGGATGTCTGTCCTCAAATTTGCACTTGGAAAAACATTACTTATCCTTTAAATCCAGGTAAAATGCTCATGATTTACTCATGCAAGATATTTTTCTGTTCAGATCAGTTCAGTCGCTCAGTCATGTCCAACTCTTTGTGATGCCATGGACAGCAGCATGCCAGGCTTCCCTGTCCATCACCAATTCCCGGAGCTTGCTCAAATGAATATTCAGGACTGATTTCCTTTAGGATTGACTGGTTTGATCTTTTTGCAGTCCAAGGGACTCTCAAGATACTTCTTCAACACCACAGTTCAAAAACATCAATTCTTCAGTGCTCAGCTTTCTTTATGGTCCAGCTCTCACATCCATACATGACTACTGGAAAAAACCACAACTTTGACTAGACGGACCTTTGTCAGCAAAATCATGGTCTTCAAGGAGATCAAACCAGTCAATCCTAAAGGAAGTCAGTCCTGAATAATAATTGGAAGGATTGATGCTGAGCTGAAACTCTAATGCTTTGGCCACCTGTTGTGAAGAACTGACTCATTTGAAAAGACTGATGCTGGGAAACATTGAAGGCAGGAGGAGAAGGGGATGACAGATGAGAAGGTTGGATGGAATCACTGACTCAATGGACATGAATTTGAGCAAGCTCCAGGAGTTGGTGATGGACAGGGAAACCTAGTGTGCTGCAGTCCATGGGGTCTCAAAGAGTTGGACACAACTGAGCAACTGAACTGAACTGAACTGAACTGAATTTACCTTAATTCATGGACCTAACATTCCAGGTTCCTATGCAATATTGTTCTGCTACAGCATTGGACTTTGCTTCCATCACCAGTCACATCCACAACTGGGTGTTGTTTTTGCTTTGGCTCTGTCTCTTCATTCTTTCTGGAGTTATTTCTCCAATCTTCTCCAGTAGCATATTGGGTACCTACGACCTGGGGAGTTCATTTTTCAGTGTCATATCCTTTTGCCTTTTCATACTGTTCATGGGGTTCTCAAGGCAAGAATACTGAAGTGGTTTGCCATTCCCTTCTCCAATGGACCATGTTTTGTCTGAACTCTCCACCATGACCTGTCCATGTTGGGTGGCCCTACATGGCATGACTCATACTTTCACTGAGTTAGACAAG
>NW_011494755.1:1293841-1309819 GCF_000754665.1 Bison bison bison
GGACCATGTTTTGTCTGAACTCTCCACCATGACCTGTCCATGTTGGGTGGCCCTACATGGCATGACTCATACTTTCACTGAGTTAGACAAGGCTGTGGTTCATGTGATCAGTTTGGTTAGTTTTCTGTCATTGTGGTTTTCAGTCTGTCTGCCCTCTGATAGATAAGTATAAGAGCTTTATGAAACTTCCTGAAGGGAGAGACTGACTGTAGGGGAAACTGGGTCTCCTTCTGATGGGAGGGCCATGCTCAGTAAATCTTTAGTCCAATTTTCTGTTGATGGGCGGGGCTCTGTTCCCTCCCTGTTGTTTGACCTGAGACCAAACTATGGTGTGGGTAATGAAGATAATGGTGACCTCCTTTAAAAGGTCGTGTGCAAGCAGTACTGCATTCAGTGCCCCTGACCCTACAGCAGGCCACTGTCGACCCACACCTCCACCAGAGACTCCTGGACACTCACAGACAAATCTGGGTCAGTCTCTTGTGGGGTCACTGTTACTTCCTCCTGGGTCCTAGTGCATACAAGACTTTCTCTGTGCCCTCCAAGAGTCTATTTCCCCAGTCCTGTGTAAGTTCTGTGATCAAATCCCACTGGCCTCCAAAGTCAAATTCCCTGGGGGTTCTCAGTCCTTTTGCTAGATCCTCAGGTTGGGAAATCTGTTGTGGGTCCTAGAACTTTCTTAACAGTGTGAGAAATATTTGGTATAATTGTTCTGCAGTTTGTGGGTCATCTGCTTGGTGGCTCTATGGTAGGGTTAATGGTGATCTCCTCCAAGAGGGCTTATGCCACAGGCTGTGTGACCCAGGTAGCTGCACCCAGAGCCCCTGCCCCTGCTACAGGCCACTGCTGACCTGTGTCTCCACAGGAGATACTCACACTCTCAAAGGCAGGTCTGGCTCAGTCTCTGTAGGGCCTCTGGGTCCTGGTGCACACAAGCTTTTGTTTGAGGTGGGCTCCACATCCTCCTACTACACTATCTTGAGGTGGGGTCACTGCTGACACATGTATCTGCAGGAGATACTCAAACACTCAAAGGCAGGTCTGGCTAAGTCTCTGTGGGGTCTCTGCGTCCTGGTGCACACAAGGTTTTGTTTGAGGTGAGCTCCACATCCTCCTACTATACCATAACCTACATTTGTCTGTGATTTTACTGTTTTTAGCTTTAAAATAGGTTTTATCATAACATATAATAGCTTCATTACCTCATTCTCTTCCATGTGATTCAACATTACTCAAGAGTAAGATACAAAGCTTATTTGTCTTTGCTTTTCCATTCCTTACTACAGCATATTGATTTTCTGTACCCTGGGGTTTGTGATCTTTGAGTGAAACAAATATATCTTGAACATCACTTCTGAATGGTTTTCTTCTCAGAAGTATCATAAAGCCTTCCAATTAACACATAAAGTCAAATTACATCTGGCAGCCAGCAAAAATCCACTTCTTCTATTTAGTAGGACTGAACCTCTCATTTTCTCAACAATCTCTCTCTCTCTCTCTTTTTTTTTTTTTTTTTTTTTTTTTTTGCCTATGACTTTATTTTCAGTTGTTTTATCTTTTCATTCACCTTAGCATAACAAACATATCTCTCCAATGGTACATTCTACATTCAGTTCAATTAGCAAAATTCAATAAATCCATCAACTAAACAACAAGTATCTTATTCAGTGGACTCTTAATAGACCTAAAAACATTTATAGAAATTATGGTATACTGGTAGGTTATAGTGGGACAGAGAATATACTAAGGATCTATTACTACTCAGGGAGGATCAAGGTGGTATAGTGGGAGGATCAAGGTGGTATAGTAGGAGAATGTGAAGCTCACCTACTCATACAGACACATCAAAAATACGTCTACATGTGGAACAATTCTCACAGAAAACCAACTGGAAACTGGCAGAAGATCTCTTATACAACCAAAGTTACAGGAAATATCCCCACATAACCAGGCAGGATGTGCTGGCTGGCTAGAAATCAGGACAGAGAGAGATTGTTACTGGTGGCTGCCACCTCCTTGCACTTCCCAACTCAAAATACATGCAACTGCTGGTATGCATGGTGGCTAGGCACTGAATTTTGGTCAGGCCAACCCTGGGAGAAGACTTATCTAGCTGAAAGGGGACATCTGGAGAGCTTCAGATATGGTCCAGACTGAACCTCAGAGTGCACTGTCAGTGAATACACTGTAGGGTTGCACAACCATCTTGATTCCTACAGCCACAGCACTTCATTTCCCCAAACCACCTAGCACTAGATCAGGGACAAACACAAAAGAGCAAGGGATATGACCTTAGGATGGTTCCAGACACCTGCACCAGCAGTGAATAGGTTCACTGTGCCCACATGGGCCTCATCTGATTCAGTGCTCATCTCCTTTTGGATGGAGTACACACTTAAGTGCAACAGAGCCAAATAGAACCAGATACTCATTACTATTACTTCAACAACTGGGGAGAAAACCCTGCCTCCAATAAGCCTGTAACAACTATTAAGCTAAGAGGGGCCCTGCCTCCAATAGGGCTGTGATAGCTTTAAAGCAAAGAGGAGGACACATCCAAAACCCAGTGCAGGCTCTGGACACCACAATATCAATTATACCCCTTCTATCAAGTGGATAACATTCAGCACACTCAGAAAAAAAAATGGCTTACATCCATACCCAAAGTGGCAACTGCATCAAAAATATTGGACTCACATAATCTACTTAAGGATGCTCTTACATAAAAACACCTTTCAAGACCACAGCAGATTACTGTTTCCACTCACTTCATAGAAACAGAGATAATTAAGAAAAATGAAAGAGAAGAGAAACTACTGTCAATTAAAAGAACAAGAGAAATCCCTTGAAAGAATACATAATGAAACACACATCACCAATCCAGTAGACCCTGAGTTTAAAAAGGAAATTTAAAAAAGTGCTAACAGAATTAAGAAAGTTTATCAACAGAAACACAGATCACTCTATCAAGGTAGTAGAAACTATACAGAGGAATCAATCAAAATTAAACAATTTAACTGTTGAGATAAAAATCAATCTAGAAACAATGAAAAAAGACTAATGCAAAGTGAATAAATTATCTGGAACACATAATTCACTGTACAACATACAAGATAATATAATATGAAGTGTGCCAACCTGTGCATAATAGGCTCCAGAAAGAGAAGAGAGAAAAAAGGGATTAAAAATGTATTTATAGAAATGATGGCTGAAAATTTCCTGAATCTAAAGAAGGAAATAAGGGTAAATCACAATAGGAAAGGTAAATGTATGAAAAGACTGACAATCATTTTAACAGGCTAATATATAGATTTAAAAAAACATTTATAATAACTAAAACACACAGCAACAGGATTACACATGCACATGTACAATAGAACATCACAAAATTTGGGGGAGAGAATTAAAAATGTAGATCTTTCAGAATGTGTTTCAACTTATATGACTATTAGGCTAATGCAAGCAGATAGAGTTATGGGTTAACATACTTTAAACTATGATAACCACAAACAAAACATATAATAATATATGTTTTATTATAATAATAAATATTAATAATTCACAAAATAATATATATTATAATATATATAATAATACATAATAATAATTCACAAAAACAAACAAACCATAAAAGTAACTAATGCATAATATGAAAGAAAACCTTTAAAATTACAAAAAGAAAATCAGAAAAAAAGAATAAATACACAAGGAAGAACTAAGAACTCAACTATAAACAAGGTTTAAAATGGCAATAATTATATCAGTTCAGCTCAGTCGTGTCAAATTCTTTGTGGCATCATGGACTGCAGCACACTAGGCTTCCCTGTCCTTCACCAACTCCCAGAGCTTGCTCAAACTCATATCCATCCAGTCGGTGAAGGCATCCAACCATCTCATCCTCTGTCTTCCCCTTCTTCTGCCTTCAATGTTTCCCAGCATCAGGCTCTTTTCTAATGAGTCAGTTCTTCACATCAGGTGGCCAAAGTATTAAAGTTTCAGCTTCAGCATCAGTCCTTCCAATGACTATTCAGGACTGATTTCCTTTAGAATGGACTGGTTTCATCTTCTTGCAGTCCAAGGGACTCATAGTCTTTTCCAATGCCACAGTTCAAAAGCATCAGTTCTTCGGCACTCAGCTTTCTTTATAGTCCAACTCTCATATCTATACATGGCTGCTTGAAAAACCATATCTTTGACCTGATGGACCTTTGCAGGCAAAGTAATGTCTCTACTTTTTAATATGCTGTCTAAGTTGGTTATACCTTTTCTTCCAAGGAGCAAGTGTCTTTTAATTCCATGGCTGCAGTCACCATCTGCAGTGATTTTGGAGCCCAAAAATATAAAGTCTCTCACTGTTTCCATTCTTTCCCCATCTATTTGCCATGAAGTGATGGGACCAGATGCCATGATCTTCGTTTTCTGAATGTTGAGTTTTAAACCAACTTTTTCACTCTCCTCTTTCACTTTCATCAAGAGGCTCTTTAGTTCTTCTTCACTTTCTGACATAAGGGTGGTGTCATCTGCATATCTGAGCTTACTGATATTTCTCCTGGCAGTCTTGATTCCACCTTGTGCTTCATCCAGTCCAGCATTTCTCATGATGTACTCTGGATATAAGTCAAATAGGCAGAGTAACAATATACAGCCTTGGTATACTCCTTTCCCAATTTGGAACCAGTCTGTTATTCCATGTCCAGTTCTAACTATTGTTTCATTTTAAAAAATAATAATTTATTTATTTTAATTATAGGTTAATTACTTTACAATACTGTAGTGGGTTTTGCCATACACTGACACGAATCAGTCATGGATGTACCTGTGTATCCCATCCCGATCACCCCTCCTATCTCCTTCCCCATCCTATCCCTCTGGGTTGTCCCAGTGCACCAGCTTTAAGCGGCCTGTTTCATGCATCAAATTTGGACTGGTGGTCTATTTCACATATGGTAATATACATATTTCAATGCTATTCTCTCAAATTATCCCACCTTCGGCTTCTCTCAGAGTCCAAAAATCTCTTTTTATATCTGTGTCTCTTTTGCTGTCTTGCGTTTAGGATTGTTGTTAAAATCTTTCTAAATGTCATATATATGCATTATTGTACTTTACTGGTGTTTTTCTTTCTGACTTACTTCACTCTGTATAATAGGCTCCAGTTTCATCCACCCCATTAGAACTGATTCAAATGTGTTTTTTAATAGCTGACTAATATTCCATTGTTTATATGTATTAGAACTTTCTTATCCATTCATCTGCTGATGGACATCTAAGTTGCTTCCATGTCCTAGCTATTGGAAACAGTGCTGTGATGAACATTGGGGTACAAGTGTCTCTTTCAATTCTAGTTTCCTCATTGTGTATGCCCAGCAGTAGGATTGCTGGGTCGTATGGCAGTTCTATTTTCCATTTTTTAAGGAATCTCCACATTGCTCTCCATAGTGGCCATAGTAGTTTGTATTCCCACCAACAGTGTAAGAGGGTTCCCTTTTGTCTGTACCCTCTCGAGCATTTATTGTCTGTAGACTTTTTTATAGCAGCCATTCTGACCCGCTTGAGATGGTACCTCATTGTGGTTTTGATTTGCATTTCTCTGATAGTGAATGATGTTGAGCATCTTTTCCTGTGTTTGTTAGCCATCTGTATGTCTTCTTTGCAGAAATGTCTGTTTAGTTCTTTGGTCCAGTTTTTGATTGGGTCATTTATTTCTGGTATTGAGCTGCATGAGCTGCTTGTATATTTTGGAGATTAATTCTTTGTCACTTGCTTCATTTGGTATTATTTTCTCCCATTCTGAAGGTTGTCTTTTCATCTTGCTTGTAGTTTCCTTCGTTGTGCAAAAGCTTTTAAGTTTAATTAGGTCTCATTTGTTTATTTGTGCTTTTATTTCCATTACTCTGGGAGCTGGGTCATAGAGAATCTTGGTGTGATTTATGTCAGAAAGTGGTTTGCCTATGTTTTCCTCTAGGAGTTTATAGTTTCTGGTCTTACATTTAGATCTTTAATCCATTTTGAGTTTCTTTTTGTGTATGATGGTAGAAAGTGTTCTAGTTTCATTCTTTTACAGGTGGTTGACCAGTTTTTCCAGCACCACTTGTTAAAGAGATTGTATTTTTTCCGTTGTATATCCTTGCCTCCTTTGTCAAAGATAAGGTGTCCAGAGGTGTGTGGATTTATCTCTGGGCTTCCTATTTTGTTCCATTGATCTATATTTCTGTCTTTGTGCTGGTACCATACTGTCTTGATGACTGTAGCTTTGTAGTATAGTCTGAAGTCAGGCAAGTTGATTCCTCCAGTTTCATTCTTCTTTCTCAAGATTGCTTTGGCTATTAAAGTTTTTTTGTATTTCCATACAAATTGTGAAATTATTTGTTCTAGTTCTGTTAAGAATACCGTTGGTAGCTTGATAGGGCTTGTGTTGAATCTATAGATTGCTTTGAGTAGAATACTCATTTTCATTGTATTGATTCTTCCAAACCATGAACATGGTATATTTCTCCATCCATTTGTGTCATCTTTGATTTCTTTCATCAGTGTTTTATAGTTTTCTGTATATAGGTCTTTTGTTTCTTTAGGTAGATTTATTCCTAAATATTTTATTCTTTTCATCTCAATGATGAATGGGATTGTTTCCTTAATTTCTCTCTATGTTTTCTCATTGTTAGTGTACAGGAATGCAAGGGATTTCTGTGTATTAATTTTATATCCTACAACTTAGCTATATTCTTTGATTAGCTCTAGTAATTTTCTGGTGGTGTCTTTAGGGTTTTCTATGTAGAGGATTATGTCATTTGCAAAGAGTGAGAGTTTTACTTCTTTCCAATCTGGGTTCCTTTTTTTCTTTTTCTTTTCTATTTGCTGTAGCTAAAATTTCCAAAACTGTGTTGAAAAGTAATGGTGAGAGTGGGCACCCTTGTCTTGTTCCTAACTTTAGCGAAAATGCTTTCAATTTCTCGCCATTGAGGATAATGTTTGCTGTGGGTTTATTGTATATGGCTTTTATTATGTTGAGGTGTGTTCTTTCTATGCATGCTTTATGGAAAGTTTTTATCATAAATGCTTGTTGAATTTTGTCACAGGCTTTTCTGCATCTATTGAGATAACCACACAGTTTTTATCTTTCAATTTGTTAATGTGGTGTGTCACATTGATTGATTGGTGAATATTGAAGAATCCTTGCATCTCTGGGATAAAGTTCACTTGGTCAGGATGTATGATTTTTTTTAATATGTTGCTGGATTATGTTTGATAGAATTTTGTTGAGGATTTTTGCATCTATGTTCATCAGTGACATTGGCCTCTTCATTTCAGTTCAGTAGCTCAGTTGTGTCCGACTCTTTGGGACCCCATGATTGCAGCACGCCAGGCTTCCCTGTACATCACCAACTGCTGGAGATCACCCAAACCCATGTCCATTGACTTGGTGATGCCATCCAACCATCTCATCGTCTGTCGTCCCCTTCTCCTCCTGCCCTCAATCTTTCCAAACATCAGGGTCTTTTCAAATGAGTCAGCTCTTCACATCAGGTGGCCAAAGTATTGGAGTTTCAGCTTCAACATCAGTCCTTCCAATGAACACCCAGTACTGATCTGCTTTAGGATGGACTCGTTGGATCTCCTTGCAGTCCAAGGGACTATCAAGAGTCTTCTCCAATACCACAGTTCAAAAGCATCAATTCTTTGGTGCTCAGCTTTCTTCACAGTCCAACTGTCACATACATACATGACTACTGGAAAAACCATAGCCTTGACTAGACAGACCTTTGTTGGCAAAGTAATATCTCTGCTTTTTAATGTGCTGTATAGATTGGTCATAACTTTCCTTCCAAGGAGTAAGTGTCTTTTAATTTCATGGCTACAATGACCATCTGCAGTAATTTTGGAGCCCAAAAATATAAAGTCAGCCACTATTTCCACTGTTTCCCCACCTATTTGCCATGAAGTGATGGGACTGGATGCCATGATCTTAGTTTTCTGAATGTTGAGCTTTAAGCCAAAATTTTCACTCTCCCCTTCATTTTCATCAAGAGGCTCTTTAGTTATTCTTTACTTTTTGACATAAGGGTGGTGTCATATGCATATCTAAGGTTATTGGTATTTCTCCTGGCAATCTTGATTCCACCTTGTGCTTCCTCCACCCCAGCGTTTCTCATGATATACTCTGCATAGAAGTTAAATAAGCAGGGTGACAGTATACAGCTTTGATGTACTCCTTTCCCTATTTGGAACCAGTCTGTGTTCCAAGTCCGGTTCTAACTGTTGCTTCCTGACCTGCATACAGGTTTCTCAAGAGGCAGGTCAAGTGGTCTGGTATGTCCGTCTCTTTCAGAATTTTCCACAGTTTATTGTGATCGACACAGTCAAAGGCTTTGGCCTAGTCAATAAAGCAGAAATATATGTTTTTCTAGAACTCTCTTGCTTTTTCCATGATCCAGCAGATGTTGGCAATTTGATCTCTGATTCCTCTGCCTTTTCTTAAATCCAGCTTGAACATCTGGAAGTTCATGGTTCATGTATTGCTGAAGCCTGGCTTGGAGAATTTTGAGCATTACTTTGCTAGTGTGTGAGATGAGTGCAATTGTGTGGTAGTTTGAGTATTCTTTGGCATTGCCTTTCTTTGGGATTGCAATGAAAACTGACCTTTTCCAGTCCTGTGGCCACTGTTGAATTTTCCAAATTTGCTGACATATTGAGTGCAGCATTTTCATGGCATCCTCTTTTAGGATTTGAAATAGCTCAACTGGAAATCCATCACTTCCACTAGCTTTGTTCACAGTGATGCTTCGTAAAGCCCACTTGATTTCACATTCCAGGATGTCTGTTCTAGGTGTTAGTGATCATATCATCTTGATTATCTGGTTTGTGAAGATCTTTTTTGTACAGTTCTTCTGTGTATTCTTGCCACCTCTGTAGCTTTCCTTTTTGTGTGTGGCATCTTTGTCTGGTTTTGGTATTAGGGTGTTGGTGGCCTCATAGAATAAGTTTGGGAGTTTATCTTCCTCTGCAATTTTCTGGAAGAGTTTGAGTAGGATAGGTATTAGCTCGTCTCTAAATTTTTGGTAGTATTCACCTAAGAAGACATCTGGTCCTGGGTTTTTGTTTATTGGAAGATTTTTGTTTACTCTTTTGATTTCCATGCTTGTGATGGGTCTGTTAAGATTTTCTATTTCTTTCTGGCTCAGTTTTGGAAGGTTATACTTTTCTAAGAATTCGTCCATTTCTTCTAAGTTGTCCATTTCGTTGTCATATAATTGCTGTTAGTAGTCTCATGATTCTATGTATTTTTGTGTTATCTGTTGTGATTTCTCCATTTTAATTTCTAATTTTTTATTTGATTCTTCTGTCTTTTTTCTTGATGAATCTGGCTAATGGCTTATCTATTTTATTTATCTTCTCAAAGAACAAGCTTTTAGTTTTGTTGATTTTTGCTATAGTCTCCTTTGTTTTGTTCTCATTTACTTCTGCCCGAATTTTTGTGATTTCTTTCCTTCTACTAACCCTGAGGTTCTTCATTTCTTCTTTTTTTCTGGTTGCCTAGGTGTCTGGTTAGGTTATTTATTTGATTTTTCTCTAATTTCTTAGGTAAGCTTGTATTTCTATGAACCTTCCCCTTAGCACTGCTTTTCCTGAATCCCATAGGTTTTGCATTGTCGTGTTTTCCTTTTCATTTGTATCTATACATATTTTGATTTCCTTTTTGATTCCTTCCATGATTTGTTGATTATTCATAAGCGTGTTGTTTAGCCTCCATATGTTTGCATTTTTAATAGATTCTTTTCCCCTGTAGTTGACATCTAATCTTACCTCATTGTGATCAGAAACGATGCTTGAAATGATTTCAATTTTTTTGGATTTACCAAGACTAGATATATGGCCCAGGATGTGATCTATATGGAGAATGTTCTATGTGCACTAAAAGGTGAAATTCATTGTTTTGGGATGAAATGTCCTATAGATATCAATTAGGTCTAACTGGTTGCCGGAGTCCAACTCCAGCAACCAGGGATTCAACCTGAAGAGATGGACGGTGTCGGCGAGAGAAATGAGACAGCCTCTCAGTTTTCTATGGACTGCCTATTTATTCCAAGTTTAAGATTCTCTTTTATACTTTTACAAAAACATTAGGCCAGAGGTTTGACATTTTCAATTCCCGCTCTCCCAGATTTATTATCTCCATAAATCATAGTTGCTCTTCAGAGTTCCTGCTTCAGGGATTCTCTCCGGCCCAGCCTTATCATCTATTATCTACCTCCTCTAATGTGTCTAATGTGTAATCTAAGTTAACTTGTGATTACATTGTAACTCATGCTACATTCCTCAGTTTACTACTTATCTTCCTAAATCCTGTTTGCCCCTAACATCCTGAGCTCACTATCTCTTAAAAAGGCTTCTAGCTATAGTGTCTCTAAAAAATTCCTAACTTCTAGAAGCGATAGTAAAATATGCTAACTTTACAACATTCCTTAAATCTTTAACTTCTAACTATTTTAATTATTTCTAAGCCCTAAATTCAGTAAACTTCTTTGCCATAAACATTCTCCTCACAAATAGGCTTCAGATATCAATCCCTCCCATGGCCTCAAGCTACAGCCTATGTGCTAATCCTGGAACACTCTTTTGTAAAAGTCCTTGAACAAATGTCAATGATTAACTTTATGAATTATTTTCTGAGCAATGCTGTAGAAGGCTTTGTGCCTTCTCATGCTCCTCTCAAGAACAATAAGCACCTTAATATTCCTTTTCAGTCAACTCAGCCAAGGAGAGGAAAAGACAAGTCAGAATTACAAGGCTTAAATCCTTCATCCCGGGATCCGTGCCTGCAGAATGAGGAGAGGGGGTTGGGGATCGTGCCTCCATTTTTTCAGTAATGCCTAACGTGGCTCCCGACAACTGGTCCATTGTATCATTTAAAGTTTGTGTTTCCTTGGTACTTTTCTGTTTGGTTGATCAATCCATAGGGGTAAGTGGTGTACTAAAGTCTCCCACTATTATTGTGTTACTGTTAATTTCTGCTTTCATACTTGTATTTGCCTTCCATATTGCAGTGCTCCTATGTTGGGTGCATATATATTTATAATTGTTACATCTTCTTGGATTGATCCTTTGATCATTTTCAAGGCCTTTATTGCAAAGTCTATTTTATCTGATATACGTATTGCTACTCCTGCTTTCTTTTTGTCTCCATTTGCATGAAATATCTTTTTCCAGCCCTTCACTTTCAGTCTGTATGTGGCCCTTGGTTTGAGATGGGTCTCTTTTAAACAGCATGTATAGGGGTCTTGTGTTTGTATCCATTCAGCCAGTCTTTATCTTTTGGTTTAGGCATTCAACCTATTTGCATTTAAGGTAATTATTGATAAGTATCTCCTGTTACCATTTACTTTGTTGTTTTGGGTTTGAGTTTATAAACCTTTTCTGTGTTTCCTGTCTAGAGAAGATCCTTTAGCATTTGTGAAGAGCTGGTTTGGTGGTGCTGAATTCTCTCAGCTTTTGTCTGTCTGTAAATCTTTTTATTTCTCATTCATATACATGTACATATACACCCATAAGCAAAATAAAAACAGTCCAACAAAAATAAAGTACAATAGATTGACCTGGTGAACAAAGGGAACCAAAGATTATGTCTACCAGAACAAAACTAACTAAAGCACAAGCTGGAAAACAAAACCAAAGCAAGGTGCCCAGTGGGGAATAAAGCAATGAAAATAAAACTAACAAATATGTTGAGACTAAAGAAAAAAAAAAAAAAAAGAAAGAATAGATATAGATATGCAAAGTTAAATAGAAGTAAATAAAGATTTATATACATTAAAGATTAACTTCAAGGGAAAAAGAACAATAGGAAAAGCAAACAAAGGAATAAATGTAAAAAATAATAATAGATTTAAAAAATTAAAATTAAAAAAAGTGAGAGAGGAAAAAAAAAAACCTCCTCAGAATCGCAAAAGCCCAGTATAGAGGCAGAGGTTTATAATAACAATAGAAAATATGACTGAGAGAAAAAAGAGAAGAAAAAAAAAGCTCAAAAGCTTAGTTATATTTCATAGTGCCAAAAAAAATCAACAATTACAACAGAGGGGGGAAAAGGAAGAAAAAGGAAAAAAAAAAAATCCATAGAATCTACAGAACAAGTCAAAACATAAGAATAAAAAATGTTTTTCTTGAGTCACTGTTGTCAGAGTCCTTTCCCTCTCTGGAAGTCACAGTCCACTTCACTTCCCTAGGATGTGAAGAAAGGATGCCCTCCAACACTGTGCTGATCTCTGGACCTGCTGTGAGGGCAGCTCAGATGCTAATCTGCTCCTACTCCTCTATGTTCTTGCCTCCAAGGTCCACAGCTATCAGAACTAGTGTGTTTTCTTTTGCGAGAGCTTTCAGTGACCTTTTATATGTTCCACAGACACAGAGTATGCCTAGTTGATCATGTAGATTTGATCTGTAGCTGTACAGCTGGTAGGAGGGTTTTGGGTCTTCTTCCTTAGTCACACTGCCCCTGGGTTTAAATTGTGATTTTATTTCCACCTCTGGATATGGGTTGTTCACTGGGGTTTGCTCCTGAGGCTGTGCTAGAGGACTTGGGTTTGCCCATGTGAGGCCAGGTGTGGAGGTGGTGCAGCTGCTTGAGTCGCAGGGGTTCTGGAAGCACCAGGTACTCAGGGGAGTTGGCAGCTAGGGCAGCAGGAAATATAGCACCCTAGAAGGGTATGGCAACCAGTATTGGCCAATACGCTTCAGTATTCTTGCCTGGAGAACTCCCTTCCCTGCAGAGAGGCCTGGCAGGCCACCATCCACAGAGTCACAGTGAGTCGGACACTAAGGAAGCAACCCTATGCACACAGAAGCAAGACTTTTTTGCCTGTGGCAGCTCTGCTCCAGTGAGAGTTGAATGTGAAGGTAGCACAACTGCTTGTCTTGCAGGGGCCCTGGCAGTGCTAAGTGGGCAGGGAGACAGACTGCCACTGCCACAGGAGTTATGGCACTTGGTTCAGTTCAGTCACACAGTCATGTCCAACTCTTTACGACCCTTTGGACTGCAGCATGCCAGTCTTCCTAGTCCATCACCAACTTTGGAGCTTGCTCAAACTCATATCCATCGAGTTGATGATGCCATCCAACCATCTCATCCTCTCTCTTCCCCTTCTCCTGCCACCTTCAATCTTTCCCAGAATCAGGGTCTGCCAGGGTCCAGCCTCGGTGGATCCAGGGAAATTAGAAGGAGAGACAGCTTCGGCAAATACACTGGCTTTAATTAGATATTAATTAGAGATATAAAGAGTAATAGAATGAGGATAGCTCAGCAGGAAAATTCAGTGGAAAAAAGAGGCTGAGTAGCTTGGTTTACATGGGAAACCAATAAAACTTCAAGACAAGAAGCTTGCACCACTTAAGTAAGCCACAGGCGTCCTTCCATTCTCCCAAAGGAGAGGAGACACAGAGGCCTCCCCGGTCGGATCTTAGAAGGCCAGGCATAATTAGTAAGCTTGGCTGGCTCCGCTCTTCAGATGGAAACTCAGCCAGAGTTTGAGAGAGCGACATGGGGAGACCAGTCTTTCGAGGAACTGATCCCATTTTTTATTTTTCTAGGGTCTGTTTTTATACACTGAGATGTTATACAAAAGTCACTCAGGGTCAGCAGTCCTGACTTTTATTAAAGTCAGGTGCTTCATACAAATGTATACAGAGGTCTTAGGGGTGTTACATCATCTTCTGGCCAGGGGGGCCTGCTGACAATTTATGACCCTCTCCTTGTGACAGTGGTCAGTCAACCAGAACACTTATTTCTCCAGGGGTGATTATTTTTGAAACAGACGCCACCTTCCGAAGGTACCAGATAAAGTTACATTCCTATAGGGTGAGAGTGTAGTGGGTTTTAATTAAGGAAAGAATTTGCTTAGCCTAAGGTCTAACGTGATTTATATCAAAGGTTAATACTTATTTCTTCTATGTATTCATTAATGTGTGTAAGGGCAGGGGATGTGGAGACTTAGCAGTAAACATTGGCTCAACAAATGAAAAACCCTTCACGAACACAATTTCTAATCAGCCCACTATACTTATGCTAATAGTTTTCTAACTTCTCTAAAGAACCTGTTTTTAGAAGGTTTAAAGCATCTTGTGCCTCTCACGGTTGGGAGGCTTGTGGCCAGACAAGCCTGTCAGGCAGGCTAGAGAACCTTCAGAGGAGTTTGTAAGTTTGGAACACTCCTGTCAGGCCCAGGAATTATTATTAACTGGAGCTCTAAGTTAACTCCTTCTATGAAAGAGGTGGTGGGGGACAGCCCCCCGTAAAGTCAGAGGTGTAGGTGAGAGCACAAAGTAGTAAAGTAGGCAGGCTCTGGTTTTGGGGTAGACGCTCAAGAATTTCCAGGGGGACTCCTGAGGCTCAATCCTGCCTTTGCGTATGTCGAGCCTCCTTCCTCATGACCTTTGCCATGGGTGGTGGTCCTCACGCTGGCCCCCAAAAAGGGTCTTTTCAAATGAGTTGGTTCTTCCCATCATGTGGCCAAAGCATTGGAGTTTATGCTTCAGCATCAGTCCTTCCAATGAGTATTCAGGACTGATTTCCTTTAGGATGGACTGATTGGATCTCCTTGTGGTCCAAAGGTCTATAAAGAGTCTTCTCCAACAACAATGTTCAAAAGCATCAACTCTTCGGCACTCAGCTTTCTTTATAGTCCAAATCTCACATCCATATATGACTACAGGAGCAACCATAGCCTTGACTAGACAGACCTTTGTTGGCAAAGTAATGTCTCTGCTTTTGAATATGCTGTCAAGGTTGGTCATAACTTTTCTTCCAAGGGGCAAGTGTCTTTTAATTTCATGGCTGCAACCATCATCTGCAGTGATTTTGGGGCCCAAAAGGGTAAAGTCTGTCACTGTTTCCAATGTTTCCCCATCTATTTGCCATGAAGTGATGGGACTGGATGTGATAATCTTAGTTTTCTGAATGTTGAGTTTTAAGCCAACTTTTTCACTGTCCTCTTTCACTTTATTCAAGAAGCTCTTTAGTTCTTCTTAACTTTCTTCCATAAGAATGGTGTCATCTGCATATCTGAGGTTACTGATATTTTTCCTGGCAATCTTGATTCCACCTTGTGCTTCCTACAGCCCAGCATTTCTCATGATGTGGAAAATTCTGAAAGAGATGGGAATACCAGACCACCTGATCTGCCTCTTGAGAAATTTGTATGCAGGTCAGGAAGCAACAGTTAGAACTGGACATGGACCAACAGACTAGTTCCAAATAGGAAAGGGAGTTCGTCAAGGCTGTATATTGTCACCCTGTTTATTTAACTTATAGGCAAAGTACATCATGAGAAACGCTGGACTGGAAGAAACACAAGCTGGAATCAAGATTGCCGGGAGAAATATCAATAACCTCAGATATGCAGATGACACCACCCTTATGGCAGAAAGTGAAGAGGAACGCTAAAGCCTCTTGATGAAAGTGAAAGTGGAGAGTGAAAAAGTTGGCTTAAAGCTCGACATTCAGAAAACGAAGATCATCACATCCGGTCCCACCACGTCATGGGAAATAGATTTTCTGGGCTCCAAAATCACTACAGATGGTGACTGTAGCCATGAAATTAAAAGACACTTACTCCTTGGAAGGAAAGTTATGACCAACCTAGATAGCATATTCAAAAGCAGAGACATTACTTTGCCAACAAAGGTCCATCTAGTCAAGGCTATGGTTTTTCATGTGGTCATGTATGGATGTGAGAGTTGGACTGTGAAGAAGGGTGAGCGCCGAAGAATTGATGCTTTTGAACTGTGGTGTTGGAGAAGACTCTTGAGAGTCCCTTGGACTGCAAGGAGATCCAACCAGTCCATTCTGAAGATCAGCCCTGGGATTTCTTTGGAAGGAACGATGCTAAAGCTGAAACTCCAGTACTTTGGCCACCTCATGCGAAGAGTTGACTCATTGGAAAAGACTCTGATGCTGGGAGGGATTGGGGGAAGGAGGAGAAGGGGACG
>NW_011494755.1:1309919-1354531 GCF_000754665.1 Bison bison bison
GGGGACGACAGAGGATGAGATGGCTGGATGGCATTTGACTCAATAGACATGAGTCTGAGTGAACTCCGGGAGTTGGTGATGGACAGGGAGGCCTGGCGTGCTGCGATTCATGGGGTCGCAAAGAGTCTGACACGACTGAGCGACTGATCTGATCTGATCTGATTCTGCATATAAGTTAAATAAGAAGCATGACAATATACAGCCTTGACATACTCCTTTCCCTATTTGGAACCAGTCTGTTTTTCCATATCCAGTTCTGACTGTTTATTCCTGACCTGAATACAGGTTTCTCAAGAGGCAGATCAGGTGGTCTGGTATTCCCATTTCTTTCAGAATTTTCCATAGTTTGTTGTGATCCACACAGCCAAAGGCTTTGGCATAGTCAATAAAGCAGAAATAGATGTTTTTCTGGAACTCTCTTGCTTTTTCCATGATCCTGCGGATGTTGGCAATTTGATCTCTGGTTCCTCTGCCTTTTCTAAAACCAGCTTGAACATCTGGAAATTCACGGTTCACATACTCTTGAAGGCTGGCTTGGAGAACTTTGAGCATTACTTTGCTAGCGCCTGAGATGAGTGCAGTTGAGTGGTAGTTTGAGCATTCTTTGGCATTGCCTTTCTTTGGGATTGGAATGAAAACTGACCTTTTCCAGTCCTGTGGCCACTGCTGAGTTTTCCAAATTTGCTGGCATATTGAGTGCAGCACTTTCACAGCATCATCTTTTAGGATTTGAAATAGCTCAACTAGGTTCCATCACTTCCAAAAGCTTTGTTTGTAGTGATGTTTCCTTTGGCCCACTTAACTTCGCATTCCAGGATGTCTGGCTCTAGGTGAGTGATCACACCATCGGGTTTATCTGGGTTGTGATGATCTTTTTTGTATAGTTCTTCTGTGTATTCTTGCCACCTCTTCTTAATATCTTCTGCTTCTGTTAGGTCCACAACATTTCTGTCCTTTATTGAGTCCACCTTTGTGTAAAATGTTCCCTTGGTATCTCTACTTTTCTTGAAGAGATCTCTAGTCTTTCCCATTCTATTTTTTTCCTATATTTCTTTGCACTGATCACTGAGGAAGGCTTTCTTATCTCTCCTTGCTATTCTTTGGAACTCTGCATTCAAATGGGTATTTCTTTCCTTTTCTCCTTTGCCATTTGCCTCTCTTCTTTTCACAGCTATTTGTAAGGCCTCTTCAGTCAACCACCTTGCCTTTTTGCATTTCTTTTTCTTGGTGATGCTCTTGATCCCTGCCTCCTGTATAATATCAGGAACCTCCATCCACAGTTTTTCAAGCATTCTATCAGATCTAATTCCCCGAATCTATTTCTCACTTCTACTGTCTAAACATAAGGGATTTGATTTAGGTCATACCTGAATGGTCTAGTGGTTTTCCCTACTTTCTTCAATTTCAGTCTGAATTTGGCAATAAGGAGTTCATGATCTCAGCCACAGTCAGCTCCTGGTCTTGTTTTTGCTGACTGTATAGAGCTTCTCCATCTTTGCTGTAAAGAATATAATCAATCTGATTTTGGTATTGACCATCTGGTGATGTCCATGTGTAGAGTCTTCTCTTGTGTTGTTGGAAGAGGGTGTTTGCTATGACTACTGCATTCTCTTGGTAAAACTCTATTAGCCTTTGCCCTGCTTCATTCTGTACTCCAAGGCCAAATTTGCCTGTTACTCCAGGTATTTCTTGACTTCGTACTTTTGCATTCCAGTTCCCTATAATGAAAAGCACATCTTTTGGGGTGTTAGTTCGAGAATATCTTGTAGGTCTTTTTAGAATGATTCAATTTCGGTTTCTTTAGCATTACTGGTCGGGGCATAGACTTGGATTACTGTGATATTGAATGGTTTTCCTTGGAAATAATCAGAGATCCTTCTGTCATTTTTGAGATTGCATCAGGGTCTTTTTTCAAGCCTCCTGTAGCTGGTGATCAGAAGGCCTCTTTGGCCAGTCTTTCTTTGTAGCTCCACCTGTTCAAGCACTTAGAGGACTTCCTTGCCTGGGGTCCTTTGTTGCTTGATGTGTCAGGCACATAGAGGGACCCCTTCCCTGGGGTCCTTCTCTGTAGATCAATGCATCAGTCACTTAAAAGAGCACCCTGGATGGGGTCCTACTCAGTAGTTCAGCACAGCCTCTCTATTTTATGGGCCAGCCTCTCTATTTTTTAGCTGCCAATGCTGGTGTGTCAGGAGAGAGAGGCTATGGTGATGGCTCCACCCCCACTCACGACTTAGCATAATCGCCTTGTTTCCATGGCTGCCTGGCTTTCCTCCACAGGTATTCCCCACCACAATCTTCTCCCTCACATTCCCTCTATCTGTCTCTTTCCAGTCAACAGCAGCCCTCACCCTGGGTTTGCTCCACAATCTCTAAACTCCAGCTCCCAGCCACTGCACCATCCAGGGTATGTATGGCTGCAGCAAGGACTGTCTGATTTTCATTCCATTTAGGCTGCCACAGATCAGCTGTTTCTCTCTTATCCTTAAATGTTTCTCCTCTGACTCAGACAATTGCCCCTGTGTGGGGATCGGACCCTGCTTCAGTTTCCCCATCCACTGAAGGCAGGTCAAGTCCTACTAACATTCCCATTTTTACCCCTAGTTCCTTCATCCTATTGAATCTTGTGTGGGCCTATATATTATTTTCTACTGGTCAGGTACTCCTGTCCAATCTTAGCTGGTGTTCTGCATTCACTTCTGTGTCTAAAGGTGTATTCCTGATGTATCCATGGAGAGAGATGTATTCCATGTCCACCTATCCCTCTGCCATCTTGTTCCAGGTGTTAATTTTTATCTCCTATGTTTTCATCCTCTCTTCCATCCTGATAATTAAATCTGCAGAAGGGAGATAAAAGGGCTTTTCTACCTGTTCAGCCCACCTGATTGTAGTCATTTTATTCTATTGTTCAGCTCTCTTTATGTACATGAAACCCAAGTCAAAGGACACAAAGACATCTGATGAGATCATTGGGCTGTCTTACGGAGCGGTAACCCCAATGTTGAACCCCATCATCCACATCCTGAGAAATAAGGATGTGAAAGAAGCTGTGCATAAAATCTTGAGTAGACACTTGTACTCATGGAAAATATGAAAGAGCTTAAGAATTCTTTGGGGAAAAGATATACTTTGGTATTCCGAGATGAACCTGCAGAACTTAGTAAAATAAGAGCACTCTTAATGTGCTCTTTAATGTGGAGTTCTCATTTTCATAACAGTATACATCCTTGTCTTCAGAGGCCCATTCAACTCCAGCTTCTTTGGTATTACTGGTTGGGGCATAGATTTGGATTACCGTGATACTGAATGGTTTACCTTAGAAACGAACAGAAATCATTCTGTCATTTTTGATACTGCACCCAACTACTGCATTTCAGGCATCCAATCCCATCACTTCATGGCAAATAGATGGGGGTAACAATGGAAACAGTGAGAGATTTTATTTTCTTGGGCTCCAAAATCACTGCAGATGGTGACTGAATCCATGAAATTAAAAGATGCTTGTTCCTTGGAAGAAAAGCTATGACCAACCTAGACAGCATATTAAAATGTAGAGACATTACTTTGCCAACAAAGGTCCATCTAGTCAAAGCTATGGTTTTTCCAGTAGTCATGTATGGATGTGAGAGTTGATCCATAAAGAAAGCTGAGTGCTGAAGAATTGATACTTTTGAACTGTGGTGTTGGAGAAGACTCTTGAGAGTCCCCTGGATTGCAAGGAGTTCAAACCAGTCAATCCTAAAGGAAATCAGTCCTGAATGTTCATTGGAAGGACTGATGCTGAAGGTGAAGCTCCAATACTTTGGCCACCTGATGGGAAGAACTGACTCCTTGGAAAATACCCTGATGCTGGGAAAGATTGAAGGCAGGAAGAGAAGGGGATGACAGAGAATGAGATGGTTGGATGGCATCACCGAATTGATGGACATAAGTTTGACCAAATTCTGGGAGTTGGTGATGGACAGGGAAGTCTGGCGTGCTGCATTCCATGGGGTCACAAAGAGCTGGACACAACTGAGCAACTGAACTGACTGATATATTCTTGTAAACCTTTCCATATAATATCTTTTCAACAGTCTTTCTAGTTATAGGCATCAATAGCTCTTGGTTGCACACAGGCCATAAAAGAATGAATAGCATTCTCTCTGTTTGTCTCTCTCTCCCTTTGTGTGTGTGTGTTGGGGGAGGGACTCAGTTGTGTCCAACTCTATGAACTGTAACCCACCAGGTTCCACTGCCAATGGAATTTTCCAGGCAAGAATACTGGATTGGGTTGCCATTTCCTACTTTAGGGGATCTTCCCAGCTCAGAGATCAAACCCACATCTCTTGTGCCTCCTGTATTGGCAGCTGGATTCTTTACCACTTTGACACCTGGGAAACCTGTCTCTCTGTGTATCTCACTCTATTTTTCACTCTCTGTAACACTCTCTCTCTGTCCCCTTCCCAATTTCTTCTTCCTTTTCATACCCTTCTCTTTCTTCTCTTTTTCATCATCTTTCTTAGTCTCCTTGAAGTATTTGCTCTTTTTATCTATCCAGCATCCCCTCATCTTGTCAAAGAATGCCTCTTTTCATGTTAAAGAATCAACTGCCTCCCAATCTCAATGCATATTTTGCTGGGTAGTCCAGACCACACTATCTGGATTGAATGATAATCATGAAACACAGTTTGGATCAATGAAAAATGAACATCCTCCCTAGCCACAGTGATTTATTCAGGGTAGCATGTGACCTAAGCCATGTTAATCAGTCTTCATTGCTGGAATGTTGTCTGAGTATCATAAAAGAGTCACTCGTTTTCTAAGGTAACCCTGGATTTTCTCCTTTGCGTCTTTGTCAGTATGTAAGAGTCAGACTAAGAATCAAATCACCCAAGAGGAAAGTAAGCTGAGGGAAGGAAATAGACTATGCTTGATGGCATCATTAACTCCTGGAAAGTTGGGTCTAAAAAGTACAGACTACTCAGTAGACTACTCGTTGCTTGAATTAATATACTTCCTTTAATAAATAGTTTGAATAGATTTTTTAATTGCTTAAAACCACGTGTATTCTGATTAATACATTCTTTTACCTTACCTCATCCACTCTTTCTCCCTCACTAGTCCCAGCTCTAATTTTCCTTAATTTTTTTCTAATATGATCTACATGTGCTCCTCCCACCTTCTGTTATTTTTTATTCTCTGTTTCAGTCTCTTTCTCAGTCTTGCTCTTTCATCCTTTCTTTCCCAAAGAAATTTTTCATTTTTAGGAATCACTGGAACTCAGCAGTGGCCACAGGACTGGAAAAGGTCAGTTTTCATTCCAATCCCAAAGAAAGGCAATGCCAAAGAATGCTCAAACTATCGCACAATTGCACTCATCTCACACGCTAGGAAAGTAATGCTCAAAATTCTCCAAGCCAGGCTTCAGCAATACATGAACCATGAACTTCCAGATGTTCAAGCTGGTTTTGGAAAAGGCAGAGGAACCAGAGATCAAATTGCCAACATCCGCTGGATCATGAAAAAAGCAAGAGAGTTCCAGAAAAACATCTATTTCTGCTTTATTGACTATGCCAAAGCCTTTGACTGTGTGGATCACAATAAACTGTGGAAGATTCTGAAAGAGATGGGAATACCAGACCACCTGACCTGCCTCTTGAGAAACCTATTGCAGGTCAGGAAGCAACAGTTAGAACTGGACATGGAACCACAGACTGGTTCCAAATAGGAAAAGGAGTACGTCAAAGCTGTATATTGTCATCCTGCTTATTTAACTTATATGCAGAGTACATCACGAGAAATGCTGGACTGGAAGAAGCACAAGCTGGAATAAAGATTGCCGGGAGAAACATCAATAACCTCAGATATGCAGATGACACCACCCTTATGGCAGAAAATGAAGAGGAACTAGAAAGCCTCTTGATGAAAGTGAAAGAGGAGAGTGAAAAAGCTGGCTTAAAATTTAACATTCAGAAAACAAAGATCATGGCATCTGGTCCCATCACTTCATGGGAAATAGATGGGGAAACAGTGGAAACAGTGTCAGACTTATTTTGGGGGACTCCAAAATCACTGCAGATGGTGACTGCAGCCATGAAATTCAAAGACGTTTGCTCCTTGTAAGAAAAGTTATGACCAACCTAGATAGCATATTGAAAAGCAGAGACATTACTTTCCCAACAAAGGTCCGTCTAGTCAAGGCTATGGTTTTTCCAGTGGTCATTTATGGGTGTGAGAGTTGGACTGTGAAGAAAGCTGAGCACCAAAGAATTAATGCTTTTGAACTGTGGTGTTGGAGAAGACTCTTGCGAGTCCCTTGGACTGCAAGGAGATCCAACCAGTCCATTCTAAAGGAGATCAGTCCTGGGTGTTCTTTGGAAGGAATGATGCTAAAGCTGAAACTCCAGTACTTTGGCCAACTCATGAGAAGAGTTGACTCATTGGAAAAGACTCTGATGCTTGGAGGGATTGGGGGCAGGAGGAGAAGGGGACAACAGAGGATGAGATGGCTGGATGACATCACCGATTCAGTGGACTTGAGTTTGAGTGAACTCCGGGAGATGGTGATGGACAGGGAGGCCTGGCATGCTGCGATTCATGGGGTCTCAAAGAGTTGGACACGACTGAGCAACTGAACTGAACTGAACTGGGAGTCCCAATTTCTCTAGCATTCAGGAGTCACCTCTTCTTTTAGTTACTGAATTTCAATAATATAATCTTCATATTGCATAAATGCACACATTTTGCTACTTCTTGATTATTTTTCCCCAGAATGCTCTATTGTACTTCTCTAAAATTTTCTATTATAATCTTATAACTATTTCTCCATTGTATTTAAGCTGTTCACAGTCCATTTTGCCCCCCAAAGAGTGAAAAAAACACAAACATGTTCAAGAAGTTGTCATGTTTAATAAACAACTGAACTTGAGAACAAATTTAAGTGATGCAGGTTTTTTAAAAAAGAATTTAATATAGAATATCGCTGCTTCTCATATCTTCTATATGGTTCTAGATACTTTTGTTATAACCGTCTTTGTCATAGACATTTTTGCTGCATAGCCAATTGGCCATAAGGCAATTTTGCCATAAAAGGTAAAATAACAACAACAACAAAAAAAAAGGAACATCAAAAAGTACATAAACATACCACACAAAGATGAATGACAAAATTTAAAGGATTTTATTGGAAAAGACCTTGATGCTGGGAGGGATTGGGGGCAGGAGGAGAAGGGGACGACAGAGGATGAGATGGCTGGATGGCATCACTGACTTGATGGAAGTGAGTCTGGGTGAACTCCGGGAGTTGGTGATGGACAGGGAGGCCTGGGGTTCTGTGATTCATGGGATCGCAAAGAGTCGGACACGACTGAGCGACTGAACTGACTGATTGCAAAATACAAAATATTTTAATGCATTTAAAATGTGTGCATAGTCATGGTGATACTATGGAAATAAAATATTTTACTTTGTGACTTGTACCTGAACATTTGTCTTCTGAATCATTCATTCATTCATAGTATTTTATACACTTTTTTGCTTGATATATTTCCTTGTTCAACATTGCATTTTTTCTTTTTCCCCATGTTTTTTACTTCATTGATGGAGGTATCAGTTTCCAAATACTAGTATGCATATTTGTAACTGTACTTTGTATTGTTTTGTGAAAACCTCTAGACTGCTGGTTTTTTTTTTTTTTTCTTAACATTTTCACAGCTGTTGACAGATGTTCCAAAGTTCTATAGGAAATATAGGTTCAAACCTGTGCCATTGAGACCATCAGCTTCTTTCTACCTAGTGTAACATTTTTCAAACTAAGAAACCAATTCTTGAAGCAAAAGCAAATTATCATCATTTGCCAGCTAAATAAAGCCCTCAATAATATTGCTAACTAGAAGAAATGTTAATGCATTTCAACTAATTGAAATCAAACTTTCAGATAAAAAAATGTGAACAAGTCGCTTTGTCTTTCATAGTAACACTGCCTTATGGCCAATTAATTAGGCAGCAAAATATATTTGGGTAGAAATTCTTGCTGCAAAGATATCTATGGCAAAAGCGTTTATAGTGGAAGTAACAGGCATGCTACTAGCCATTCTTCCTCACAGTGGAATCTTTAAACGTTTTTCTCTTTAATTCCTTATTCTGAGGTCTATTCACTTCCTTTTTCTACAAGAACTAGGCTTAACTCAAAAAAATTGGGGTATATGACTAAAAGCACTTCTTATTGTTCAGTTTAATTCAGTTGCTCAGTCGTGTCCAACTCTTTGCAAACCCATGCACTGCAGCACACCAGGCTTCCCAGTCCATCACCGACTACAGAGCTTGCTCAAACTCATGTCCATCAAGTCGGTGATGCCATCGAACTGTCTCATCCTCTGTCATCCCCTTCTCCTCCTGCTTTCAATCTTTCCCAGCATCAGGGTCTTTTCCAATGAGTCAGTTCTTCCCATCAGGTGGCCAAAGTATTGGAGTTTCCGCTTCAGCATCATTCTTTCAATGAATATTCAGGACTGATTTCCTTTAGGATTGACTAGTTTCATCTCCTTGCACTTCAAGGGACTCAAAGAGTCTTCTCCAACACCACAGTTCAAAAGCATCAATTCTGAGGCACTCAGTTTTCTTTATAATCTAACTCTCACATCTATACATGGCTACTGGAAAAACCATAGCTTTGACTAGACGGACCTCTGTCAGCAAAGTAATGTCTCTGCTTTTTAGTATGCTATCTAGGTCGTTTATGCTGTCTAGGTTTTCTTCCAAGGAGCAAGCATCTTTTAATTTCATGTCACCACCTACAGTTTTTTTGGAGCCCGCCAAAATAAAGCCTGACGCTGTTTCCATTGTTTCCCCATCTATTTGCCATGAAGTGATGGGACCGGATGCCATGACCTTCATTTTTTGAACGCTGAGTTTTAAGCCAGCTTCTTCACTCTCTTCTTTCCCTTTGATCAAGAGGCTCTTTAGTTTCTCTTCACTTTCTGCCATAAGGGTGGTATCATCTGTGTATCTGAGATTATTGATATTTCTCCTGGCAATCTTGATTTCAGCTTGTGCTTCATTCAGCACAATAAGATCCACTTCTTATTGTGGTCCTTCCCCAAAGAAAGAATGAGCCTCAAAATAGATGGCAGTTTCTACTCTTATCACTACAGAAAAGAAATTCAGGCAACTTTTCAATATTATGAGACCTCAGTATCACACCAGAGATTTAGAAATACTGGAGAGCAGAACCTTATCACACATATACATTATTAACTTCAAGAATAACAAGCATGAAATAATAAAAATATATCTACATCATCTTCACCTATCCAAAGAAATGAAGAATTTCAAGGTAAAAATTCTCTTCAGGCAAACCTCTAAGACATATTGTCAACCAAATCATGTCATATTCCCATTATCACCAAAAGACCTTGACTCAAATTATTTGTATCCTTTCACACGTAGTTCCTGGTTACCAATATCACATGTAACTTATCCTATCTTCCTCAAAGGAAAGATGTTTTTAACCTACCAAATAATGTTTAAAGGCAGTCAGCACAACAATCAGATCTCACAGAATTAAAAGCACCTATCTCTACACTTTATGCTTGAATATCCTCTAAGAGATACATAATGGGCTTTTATCCATCCTTTCTTACACACCTCTAGTTATGGGGAGCTCATCAGCTCCTCAGGGAATCTAGTTGTTAGCTGTTAGAAACACTTTTTTATATGAAGCCAAAATACATTCTTCTATATTTTCTACTTTTCATTCTTATTGTATTCTTTGGGACAGTATAACTTGAGTTTATTTTTAGAACTAGAATTAGAATTGGAGTTTATATTTTAGAGTAGGTTATTAGTTCTTAGAATTTATAGAAATAGTTCAGTTATTTCAACAGATATATGAGTGCCTGTGCTCTTCCAAATAATGGTAATCATGGATGTTAGCGTCTGAGATGGGGTTTGAACACAGATCTGTTTTATCCTAAAGGCCATATAATACCATTTGTTCTCTGCTACTGTCATGATCTTAGCTCTTACAACCTTTTAGCTTGGCTGGTACAATAATATTCTAAGTGGTTACACAGTCTCTGCATATTTCCTAATTCTATACAGTGTATCTACTTTCTAATTAATGGGTCTTCAAATATGCCAGCAAATTTGGAAAAGTCACCAGTGGTCACAAGACAGGAAAAGGTTAGTTTTCATTCCAATCCCAAATAAGGGCAATGCCAAAGAATGTTCAAAATACCTCACAATCACCCTCATTTCACAGGCTAACAAGGTAATGCTCAAAATCCTTCAAGCTAGGCTTCATAGCAGGACATGGCCTGAGAACTTCTAGATGTACAAGCTGAATTGAGAAAAAGCAGAGGAACCAGAGATCAAATTGCCAACATTTTTTTTGCATCATAGACTAAGAAAGGGAGTTCCAGAAAAACATCTACCTCCACTTCATTGACTATGCTGAAGCCTTTGACTGCATAGTTCACACCAAACTATGGAAAATTCTTAAAGATATGGGAGTAAAAGACCACCTTACCTGTTTCCTGAGAAACCTGTATGTGGGTCAAGAAGCAACAGTTAGAATTTAGACATGAAACAATTGACTGGTTCAAAACTGGGAAAGAAGTACAAGACTGTATATTGTCACCCTGCTTATTTAACTTACACGCAGAGTAAATCATGTGAAATGCCAGGCTGGGAAAAATATCAATAAACTGAGATATGCAGAAGATACCACTCTAATGGCAGAAAATAAAAAGGTTCTAAAGAGCCTCTTGATGAAGGTGAAAGAGGAGTAGAAAAGCTGGCTTAAAACTCAACATTCCAAAAATGAAGATTATGGCATCCAGTCCCACTGCTTCATAGCAAATAGATGGGGAAAATATGGAAACAGTGAAATACTTTTTTTTTTTTTTTTTTTTTTGGGGGGGGGGGGATGCTCCAAAATCACTGCAGATGGTGACTGCAGCCATGAAATTAAAAGACTCTTGCTCCTTGGAAGAAAAGCTGTGACAAACCTACACAGCATATTAAAAAGCAGACATCACTTTGCTGACAAAGGTCCATATAGTCAAAGCTATAGTTTTTCCAGTAGTCATGTATGCATTTGAGAATTGGAAGAAAGAAAGTTGAGGCCCGAATAATTGATGCTTTTGAACTGTGGTGTTGGAGAAGATACTTGAGAGTCCTTTGTACTGCAAGGAGATGAAACCAGTCAATCCTAAAGTAAATCAGTCTTGAATATTCATTGGAAGGACTGATGCTAAAGCTCCAATGCTTTGGCCACCTTGTGTAAAGAGCCAAATGATTGGGAAAGAACCTGATGCTGGAAAAGGTTGAAGGCTGGAGGAGAAGGGGGTAATATGATGAGATGGTTGGATGCCATCACTGACTCAGTGGACATGAGTTTGAACAAACTCTGGGAGATGGTGAAGGACAGGAAAGGCTGGCATGCTGCAGTCCATGGGGTCAAAAAGAGTTAGACACAGTTGAACGACTGAACAACAATTCAAAAATTACTTTGGTCTTCCACCTAAAATGAAAACATATTGACCTGACATGAATATCCCTCCACAAAATGGTCACCACCTGATTCTAGTATTATCTCATATGGCAAATTTATCCATTCTCATTGTTTCAATGAATCACCCATAACTGATGAATCCAAATCTATAGTCACATCCCAGATTTCTCTTCCATGTGTTTTACAGCAGTATCTTATTGAAATCGAATAAGTAAAACACACGTCTTTTACTCATCATGTTAATTTATATCATATTGTCTTCTTCCTGTTTTTCCATGTTCCCTCTTCAAGAGTTTTTCCTAGATACTAAAATAATTTCCAAAATTCTTAAAATGAGAGCATGACATTATGCCAGTAAGATGGCATAATAAGAAGCCCCCAGCCCTAGTTCTGCAGGAGAATTACAGATTTGACAATCATCTATAGATAAAAGTACCTTTGTGGGAGCTGCAGGATCTAATTTGTAAGGGTACTACACACCAGTGGAGACAGACTGAGGAACGAAGTTTGAGAAAGCAGGCCAAAACCTCAGTAGCAGGCCCACCAACTGTGGACCTAACTGCAGACACAAACGCTGCCCTATCCTCCTGCAGACCTGGCTGTAGTCCTGCTTATCCTTGGTTTTCTTACCAGCTCTGACCTTAAATGGATTTAGCAGTAGCCACACTTAAACTAACCCTAGTAATAAGTTCCCAAGCCATAGTCCTGACTGAAAACTTTGAAGCAGTCCCATGATCAAGCACCAGCTCAACTTTATCATGGTCTTGGAAACAGTAACATCTATCCAGGATGAACTATGCCCACTTATATCCCTATTAACAAGGGTATCAGACCTGATATCAACCATAGACCCTACTACAGACAGAGATGCAGCCCTGTGACCCAGCTCCAGGCTCACTTGACTGCAATCCTGGAGGTAGTACTGGTTGTCTAAGAATCCAACAGGAGAGGGTCAATACCTGCCAAAATCATCTGTAAAGACTGGAAGAGGGGACATGCTCCTTCAAATGCACAAAAACAAATGCAAGTCTAAAAGAATAATGAAGAATCAGGCAAAAATGATACATCCAAGGAAAGCAAAAAAGCTTCAGAAACCAACCCTAAAAAAAAAAAAAAAAAAAGAGATCCAAGAACTATTTGACAAAGAATTCCAAAAAAATATCTTAAAAGAGCTCAATGAGCTGCAGACAAACAAGTGAAAGCAGGAAAATGACACATGAACAAAGTGAGAAATTCAGTACAGAAAGAAAAACCATTCAAGAAGAATGGTTACCAGAATCTTACTGCTAAGAATAAATATATGCAGTATATATATTATATATATATATATATATAGTATATATACAGTATATATATCATAGATTATTATATACTGTAATTGTGGCATGTAAGTCACTTTTAATACTAGCATATACATTAAAAGACAAAAGTAGCAGAATAACTGTAACCACTGATATTTTTAAATAAAAACACAATACAAAAATAAGTAAAATCTGACATCAATTATATAAAAGGGAAGTAACATGTAAAATTTCTGCACACAATTGTCTTAAGTTATGAACTTAAAAGGGACTGCTATAATTTTTAAATGTTGATACAAATCCTATGGTAAAGATAAAACATATAGTAGGTACACAAAAGAGACCAGAAAACAATCAAAGAATACAACTGTAAAAATTTCATAAAACCACAAAGAAAGACAAGACATAAATAAGAGAGCTACAAAACAGACAGAAAGTATTTTTTTAAATGACAAGGGTAACTCCTTACCATGCTATCAATAATTACTTTGAATGTAAATGGACTAAACTTCATAATCAAAAAAGAGTAGCTGAATGAATTAAAAAAATAAGACTCAAGTATATGTCACCTACAAGAGATTTACTTTAGATTTAAGGACACACAAAGGCTGAAAGTGAAGGGGTGAGGAAAGGCATTCCAAGCAAATGATAACCAAAGAGAGAGGTAGCTATATTTATATTAGAAAAATACACTTCAAGTCAAAAATTATCATAAGATACAAAGAAAGTCATTGTATAATGATAAAAGTGTCAATTTGTCAGGAAAATATAGCAATTATATATATACCCAGTAGAGTTGGACACGACTGAAGCGACTTAGCAGCAGCAGCAGCAGCAATGTCAAAGTACCTAAGTATACAAAGCAAATGGTGACAGATCTAATGGAAGAAATTGATAGCAATACAATAATAGTAGGAAACTTCCATACCCCACTCTCTAAATGAATAGTTATCTAGAAAATCAAAAAGGAAGTAGCAGGCTTAAAATCACTATCACCAAATGAACCTAACAGACATGTATAGAACATTCCACTCAATAGACTATTCATTCTTATCAAATCCGTATGGAACATCCTCCAGTACAGGTCAGAAAACAAGTCTTAACAAACTTAAGGTGACTAAAAAGGTGACTAAAATCATTTTAAGTATCCTTTCCTCATCACAGTGGACTGAAAGTAGAACTAAATAATAAAAAGAAAATGGAAAGCTCACAAACATATAGAAACAACGCATTCTTAAACAACTATTTTCTCAAGAAAAAAAAAAGAAAATTATTAATAAAAGAAGATATCAAGACAAAAACACAATATGAAAAATATGGGATGCATTTAAGTAATATTAAAAGGGAAGTTTATAGTGATCAACACCATATTGAAAAATAAAAACTTCCCAAATAAACAACCTAAATTTACACCACAAGGAACCAGAAAAAGAACAAGCCAAACACAACTTAGCAGAAGGAAGAAAATAACAAAGATAGAGCAGAAATGAATCAGAGAACAGAAAATAATTTTTAAAATTGATGAAAATAAAAGCCATTTTTCTGAAAAGATAAACAAAATTGAAAACCTTTAGCTGGATTAAGAGAAAAAGAAGATTCAAATAAATTCAGAAATGAAAGAGAAGACTTTACAATTGATACTACAGACTGTAATTGTTATGAACAATTATATGCCAACAATCTGGCGGCTTTGGAAAAAAGTGAAAACCCTAGAAACATATATCTTACCAAGACTGAATCAATAAGAAGTATAAAACCTAAATAAACAAATAACAAAAAAGAGATGGAAAGAAGCAATCAGGAGAAAGTCCCCAAAAGGAAAGTCCAAGACCAGATATCTTGATGGGTGAATTCTACTAAATATTTAGAGAAGAATGAATATCAACTCATCTTAAACTCTTCCAAATGATAAAAGTAGAACACCAGAAACACTCACTTTGGATTTTACCAGGGATGAGATTTTGACATCCATGGTATTTGGATCTTGTAGGAGGGGTGGCTGTGCGGCCCAGGAGCTACCCCTGTCCAAGGTCAAGAGCAGTAGCCCAGAGGAGATACCCCATGTCCAAGGTAAGAGAAACCCAAGTAAGACTGTAGGTGCTAAGAGAGGGCATCAGAGGGTAGACACACTGAAACCACAATCACAGACAACTAGCCAGTCTGATCACATGGACCACAGCCTTGTACAACTCAGTGAAACTAAGCCATGCTGTGTGGGGCCACCCAAGACAGATGGATCATGGTTGAGAGGTCTGACAGAATGTGGGCCACTGGAGAAGGGAATGGCAAACCACTTCAGTAGTCTTGCCTTGAGAACCCCATGAACAGTATGAAAAGGTAAAAAGATAGGACACTGAAAGGTAAACTCCCGAGGTGGGTAGGTGCCCAATAAGCTACTGGAGATCAGTGGAGAAATAACTCCAGAAAGAATGAAGGCATGGAGCCAAAGTAAAACCAACACCCAGTTGTGGATGTGACCGGTGATAGACACAAGGTCCGCTGTTGTATAGAGCAATATTGCATAGGAACCTGGAATGTTAGGTCCATAAATCAAGGTAAATTGGAAGTGGTCAAACAGGAGATGGCAAGAGTTAACATCGACATTCTAGGAATCAACAAACTATAATGGGCTAGAATGGGTAATTTTAATTCAGATGACCATTGTCTACTACTGTGGGCAGGAATCCCTTAGAAGAAATGGAGTAGCCATCATAGTCAACAAAAGAGTCTGAAATGCAGTGTTTGGATGCAATCTCAGAAATGACAGGAGGATCTCTGTTCGTTTCCAAGGCAAACCATTCAATATCACAGTAATCCAAGTCTATGCCCCAACAAGTAACACTGAAGAAGCTGAAGTTGAACAGTTCTATGAAGACCTACAAAACCTTCTAAACTAAAACCCCAAAAAAAGATGTCTTTTTCATTACAGGGTACTGGAATGCAAAAGTAGGAAGTCAAGAAACACCTGGAATAACAGGCAAATTTGGCCATGGAGTACAGAATGAATCAGGGCAAAGGCTAATAGAGTTTTGCAAAGAGAATGCACTGGTCATAGCAAACACCCTCTTCCAACAACACAAGAGAAGACTCTACACATGGACATCACCAGATGGCCAACACTGAAATCAGACTGATTATATTCTTTGCAGCCAAAGATGGAGAAGCTCTCTACAGTCAGCAAAAACAAGACCAGGAGCTGACTGTGGCTCAGATCATGAACTCCTTATTGCCAAGTTCAGACTGAAATTGAAGAAAGTGGGGAAAATCACTAGACCATTCAGGTATGACCTAAATCAAATCCCTTATATTATACAGTGGAAGTGAGAAATAAACTTAAGGAACTAGATCTGATAGAGCGCCTGATGAACTATGGACAGAGGTTCATGATTGTCCAGGAGACAGGGATCAAGACCATCCCCAAAAAAAAGAAATGCAAAAAGGCAAAATGGTTGTCTGAGGAGGACTTACAAATAGCTGTGAAAAGAAGAGAAGTGAAAAGCAAAGGAGAAAAGGAAAGATATAAGCATCTGAATGCAGAGTTCCAAAGAATAGCAAGGAGAAATAAGAAAGCCTTCCTCAGTGATCAATGCAAAGAAATAGAAGAAAACAATAGAATGGGAAAGACTAGAGATCTCTTCAAGAAAAGTAGAGATACCAAGGGAACATTTCATGCAAAGATTGGCTCAATAAAGGACAGAAATGAGATGGACCTAACAGAAGCAGAAGACATTAAGAGGTGGCAAGAATCCACAGAAGAACTGTACAAAAAAGATCATCACAACCCAGATAATCATGATGGTGTGATCACTCACCTAGAGCCAGACATCCTGGAATGTGAAGTCAAGCGGGTCTTAGGGAGCATCACTATGAACAAAGCTAGTGGAGGTGACAGAATCCCAGTTGAGCTATTTCAAATTCTAAAGGATGATGCTGTGAAAGTGATGCACTCCATAAATCAGCAAATTTGGAAAATTCAGCAGTGGCCACAGGACGGAAAAGGTCCATTTTCATTCCAATCCCAAAGAAAGGCAATGACAAAGAATGCTCAAACTATCGCACAATTGCACTCATCTCACACGCTAGGAAAGTAATGCTCAAAATTCTCCAAGCCAGGCTGCAGCAATACATGAACCGTGAACTTCCAGATGTTCAAGCTGGTTTTAGAAAAGGCAGAGGAACCAGAGATCAAATTGCCAACATCTGCTGGATTATCGAAAAAGCAAGAGAGTTCCAGAAAAACATCTATTTCTGCTTTATTGACTATGTCAAATCCTTTGACTGCATGGATCACAATAAATTGGAAATTCTGAAAGAGACGGGAATACCAGACCACCTGACCTGCCTCTTGAGAGACCTGTATGCAGGTCAGGAAGCAACCATTAGGACTGGACATGGAACAACAGACTGGTTCCAAATAGGAAAAGGAGTACGTCAAGGCTGTGTATTGTCACCCTGCTTATTCAACTTATATGTAGAGTACATCATGAGAAATGCTGGGTTGGAGGAAATACAAGCTGGAGTCAAGATTGCTGGGAGAAATAATGACCTCAGATATGCAGATGACACCACCCTTATGGCAGAAAGTGAAGAAGAACTAAAGAGTCTCTTGATGAAAGTGAAAGAGGAGAGTGAAAAAGTTGGCTTAAAGCTCAACATTCAGAAAACGAAGATTATGGCATCTTGTCCCATCACTTCATGGCAAATAGATGGTGAAATGGTGGCTGGATTTATTTTGGGGCACTCCAGAATCACTGCAGATGGTGACTGCAGCCAGGAAATTAAAATACACTTACTCCTTGGAAGGAAAGTTATGACCAACCTAGATAGCATATTAAAAACAGAGACATTATTTTGTCAACAAAGGTCTGTCTAGTCAAGGCTATGGTTTTTCCAGTGGTCATGTATAAGTGTGAGACTTGATCCATAAAGAAAGCTGAGTCCTGAAGAACTGATGCTTCAGAACTGTGGTTTTGGAGAAGACTCTTGAGAGTCCCTTGAACTACAAGGAGATCCAACCAGTCCATCCTAAAGGAGATCAGTCCTGGGTGTTCATTGGAAGGACTGATGTTGAAGCTGAAACTCCAATACTTTGGCCACCTGATGCAAAGAGCTGTTTCATTTGATAAGACCCTGATGCTGGGAAAGATTGAGGGCAGGGGGAGAAGGGGACAACAGAGGATGAGATGGTTGGATGGCATCACCGACTCAATGGACATGGTTTTGAGTGATCTCTGGGAGTTGGTGATGGGCAGGGAGGCCTGGCATGCTTGGTTCATGTGGTCGCAAAGAGTCGGACATGAGGGACTGTCCTGAACTGATGGTACTTGTGGGGACTGAACTGAACTGATGGTACTTGTGAAACCTGATAACACTGGAAGCCAGGGTGGTTGCAGTCTATAGTTCTGAGTAATTCTAGCAGAGTAAGTCAGTGAAGGGAAGAAAAAAATCTCTCCTAAACCATGATTTCCCCCCAAAAGGTCATACTTATTTACCTAGAAGTCCATCTTTGTGTCTATTGCACAAAGATCTACATTTCTTGAAATATTTATGAAAGGTTGTTGCTGAATGAAAAGACAGCCGGGATTCTTGGCCTCCAGAGGAAAAGAATTCAATCCCGGACCAGAGACGAGGCTTGATCGCTCAGAGTTTTGTGTAATAATGTTTTATTAAAGTATAAAGGAGATAGAGAAAGCTTCTGACGTAGGCATCAGAAGGGGTCAAAAAGAGTACCCCCTTGCTAGTCTTCAGCTGGATGTTATATAGTCACTAGCAGTCTGTTAATGAAAGAAAGGAATGTCTTAAAACTCAGAATGGCACCAGGCCCCTCACCCATAAGATGTATTTTGGGATAATCTTGGCACCAAATGGTTCATCCTGGGCCATAAAATGATTAACTTGAATCTTGTAGAAGGACAGATTACCATACAAATAGTTTCATTTACATAGATTAGGGGAACAATATCTGAGTATTACATACTGGTTTGTCAAGTAGGTTCTAAGCCATGAGGCAAACCAACTTGAAGACAGAGTTTGGGATAAATGTATAGTACATTAGCATAGCTTAAGACAAACATTTCCATAAGAAAAATGCATTGGTTATCTCAAGGTTTGAGAATAGTTAACTTCAGGTGAAACCAGGTGTCATTACGGCAACACAGTATTTTAAGAGAAAGTGAAAGTGAAGTCACTCAGTCATGTCCAACTCTTTGCGACCCCATGGACTGTAGCCTAACAGGTTCCTCTGTCCATGGGATTTTCCAGGCAATAGTACTGGAGTGGATTGCCATTTCCTTCTCCAGAGGATCTTCCCGACCCAGGGATGGAACCCAGGTCTCCCACACTGTACACAGACGCTTAACCGTCTGAGCCACCAGGGAAGTCCATTTTAAGAGAAACCTCCTGTTAAATTTGTATAGAGAAGGAAAAAAATATCCCTAGTTTGTTTCCTCCTGCCGCTTAAGAGAGAGAAAAATGTCTGACAGTTGCAGGCTATTTCCTCCATTTGGAGACCCCTGGCCTTCCTGCCTATTACCTTCTCACTTATTGGATAGGTTTTTGGTTTAGCAAATATTTTACAGCAGCTTTTACATCCTTATTCCTCAAGCTGTAGATTATAGGATTTAGCATGGGAGTCACTACACCATAAAACAGGGAAATGAGCTTGTCAGAAGCTTGCAACTTGTTTTCTCCATGCAGTTCTTGAGACTTAGGTTTGGCATACATAAATAAGATGGTACCATAAAATATAATTACCACAGTCAGATGTGCTGAGCAGGTAGAAAAGGCCTTATGTCTCCCTGTAGCTGAGTTCATTCTCAAGATGGTATAGAGGATGAACATGTAGGAGAAAAATATGACCAGCAGTGGAAGAACTAGAAATGCCATATTTGATACCATCATGGTGATAATATTGAGAGATATATCAGTACAAGCTAGCTTGAGAACAGCTAATATTTCACATGTGAAATGATTGATTACATTATTCTCACAGAAAGGCAATCGCATGGCAAGAGATGTTTGTACAATTGAGTTGATTCCGCCAGAGAGCCATGAAACAGAAGCCATCAGGATATACACCACCTTGCTCATGATGACAGGGTATCTCAGAGGGTTACAGATGGCCACATAGCGGTCAAAAGCCATCATGCCAAGGAGCAAACACTCTGTTGAACCCATAGCAAATCCAAAAAACATCTGCACTGCACATCCAGAGAAGGAAATGTTCCTTTTCTTTGAGATTAAGCTCACCAAAGTTGAAGGAACAGAGGAAGATGTATAGTAGATATCCAGAAAAGAGAGGTTTCCCAGGAAGAAGTACATGGGGGAGTGAAGATGGGAATCAAAGATGCTTGCTGTAATCAGAACACCATTGCCAATTAGAACAACTAGATACATACTTAGAATTACAACAAAGTAAACAATCTCAATCTTTGGGTATTCAGAAAGACCCAGAAGAAGAAATTCTAGCAAAAATGTCTGGTTAATTTTATCCATGTCCTCTGCTTTCAGGATGTCAAAGAAAGATCTTCTGTAAGATATATTCACTGTCAGGAAACAAGTGTTACATGTTACACATTACCTGAACAATTGGTTTTTAAAGAATGTATTATAAGGAGTATTTGCTTGAAGCCCTAAAGTCCAGTTATCTTCAACAATGTGTATCAACAAAATACAATAAAATTGGTAATGATTAAAGTATCTATTCCATTGCCACTATGTGAAGATCTCCCTATGATTAAAGAAACATATAGAAGTAACTTTTGCTGCTGTTGAGGACATGTTCCTGGGTTGATGTTTCTAAAACTCCTGACTAATTAGTAATCATAAGCCTGACTTTATCTGCCCTAGAAAGTAAAGAGTTGAGATGGCAAATACCACTCAATAGGACTGGAAATTTTAAATTGCAATTCACGATGATCAAAATTCATGGAAACTCTGATTTTCGGGGGGCATACATCTTTCTATGCCTGACACTGCATAGTATATATTAGTCACCTTAATTGTTTTATAGATACTTAGTCATAATAAATTGAATAGCATAAACTGAAATTTAACATCTGTTTAACACAGATATCTGTTGATTTCATATTCCAGCTCCTCTTAGTTTCTTGTGTGACTGTACCTATGACAAGACCACTGCATAGACCAGCTCCACACGAATGTTACAGACAACCTTTGGAGAACATTACATAGTCTCTTCGCTTATTTTTACTCTGTGGCTTCAGAGTGTATCTTCATAATTTATCCACTTAAGTCAACCTAAGAGAACAGCAAAAGTGTTTAAATATTTTTTTATAAATAGGTATACATGGATATATGCACTATTTTATGTTTAACAGAATATAATCATTGTTTGTACTATCCCCATTTTTCAAATATTAAAAAATGGAATTTTTCCAAGGTTAACCACATAGTAAATAATAAAGTGGGGCTCAAAGCTCAGATCAAGTGTAGTTCACAGCACCACTATTTTTAGTATACACATGAGTCATCACACAGTAGGATTTTATAAGACTTTTAGCAGAAACTCAATAAAAGGAATTAAGATATTTAGATTAATGTGGTTGTCACATTACTGACTGGATGTAAAAACTGATCTTTTAGTAATCACCACCATATTTGACATTGGTCAAAATCACAAGCTTAGTCCTCACATGGCTAATAATTTGAGGATTTCAGCATAGCCACTTTTCACCCACTCTGTCACTTAGTTTGCCATGTGATAGTAGTTGAGGAAATCACTATATAGCAGATATTACTTAGAATCAGAAATCCAATTCAACAGAGGGATTCATACTAAGGAACAATTTAGAATATACCACAGAAATACCACAACTTTGAAGAGAAAGACAACAAGGGAATATAAAACCTCAATTTTGGAGATGAAAACTTTAGCCCAAATGATATTGTAAATTTTTATTTGTTCAGCTTAAGGAAAGAATTTTCCTTAAAGAAGAGAAAGAGAAGAAAAACCTTCATTTCATTAATGCAACAATTTCTTACTTCAGGATCTTGCGTGTCATATTTTAGGCTTGAAATTAGTTCACTAGGCTGATGTCACATGACTAAAATCAGGAACAAGCAATATTCATAGTCCATTATCTTTAGATTACAACTTCGCCTAACTGGTAGCATTAAAATTTGTATAAAAATCATGTATCAACAGCAGGCTATTGTTAGTGAGAACCTTAGAATAGTCAGGGTCACAAAGTCAAATTGACCTTCATTCAACAGTGCCAGGAACAAGGAGGCAAAAATCCTACACTTATCCTATACTACTTCACATGACAAGTCAAAATTCTCCCCAATGAGGCTCAGAAATTGGTGAGAGGATGCACTGGATAAGGAACATGAGCACCCTGATCAGACCAATCACTAACAGAAATGGAAGAATATAGCAAGATTTACCAGGATACAAGAAGATGTTTTAACCAGGCTCTTTGAATCCAGGACTGCAGTGACTGTTGTCTTCCTCTTCCAGACAATTGCAATGACAATGCATCTGAGGTTATCTAAACTGCTTCTTTCAGTCATCTGTTCCAAGCCTTTCCATCCTAGGCAGAAATCTCTCACTAAGTCAAACACACCTTGAACTAGGCTTGTTTTGCTACATTTGGTTTACTTCTGCTCCCAGCACTTTAAACTGTTTATGTTGTTATATTGTGAGGTAACGAGAGACATGAGGGAAGGAGCTTATTTGTCTTGTTCATCCTTCTACACCTAAATCTAATAGTGTCAGCACATAATAGATGGGTTCTGACTGACTTGGTGAAGGCTTATTTTCTAAACTCAAGCAATTTTCCCATGCAGTATTTGTGAATTAATGATCAGGAAAACTTTAACATATCACATTTGTTCATCAACATCAAGTTTTAGCTTTTTAAACTATCTTTCAGTCAATACTAACAGCCATTTTATATAAATTATTACCATTTATGCATTGTAACTATAGAGGATAATTTAATATTTATTAAAAATATATGTGACATGGGTTTTGTATAGTGGAAAAGCATCTCAGATTAGAACCAAAGTCTTTGGTTTGAGGTTCTCTGCCTCTAATTTATAGCTGTCTTCTCATTTGTAAAATGATAAAAATATTTGCCTTACTTTCCTTAGAGGAATATTTTTAGGAAATAATGAGATAGCATATGGAAATTAAGGATTAACAGAGTGTACAAATAATAATGAAATAGTAATAGTCATAATGATTCACAGCTGTATTTTAGTGATAAACTTATACCTGTATTTCATCAGGCTATTCACATTACAAATTACTACTAAATGATAGCTTTAACTACAGACTGAAAAGATACAATGTCATGAAAATCAAGATTTACTATTATTATTGATAAATTATTTCTACCTCCTAAAAGAACTTGCTATGTTTCTTGTCAGTACTTACTGTCAGCATTCTGAATTAAGATCAGGATCAACAAACAATGCTTGATTCCTCAGACATGGAAGAATAAATATTTGTTATGCAACAGTTGTAATTGTTCCCCTGTTCCCAAAGCAATTTAAAGTTGGAATGAGAGATCAATGGAATGGGAACCTTCTGGTGCATTAGGGACATTGTCCCACAGACACAATTAAGAGTGGTTTTGGGAACAAACTGTGGCTGAACTAAAACTCCAAATTGAAATGACATTCTTCTACCCATGTAACATTTGAAAACAGGAGCAAATGTTCACCAAAGTAATTTCATGAAATGTGAGAGCTTTTTAGTTCAAATTTTTATTACCAAAATAATGTTAATTCAAAGTAAGAATTTATTAATTCAAATGAAAATTATCAAAATGAAATGCTTGAATTGAAAAGTAATCAATTCAATTCATTGTGAGTTCAATGACAAATTTAATGTTTTTGCTTTTTTATATTCATTATTTTAGATAGGTCAATTTTGTGCAGGATGGCATCACCATTTTTGTAATGGAAAAAGACACTGAAAAGCAATAAAATAAATTCACAGCGCAAAAGGGAATCCATATGTTTAAGGACACAAAGTAAAGAAGAAAAAGAGTAGGAGGAAGAGGGTAAGCAGGAGAGAGAGGAGTAAGAGGGCAAGAAGTACAGAATGGGCAGTTTAAGGTATGAATTCAGGTAGATAAATAATTCATTACTGAACTAAATGTATTAGGAAATTTTATTGAGTTATACTGTAGATAATACCAACCTTTGGCAAAGTTACTCTTCAGAAATAAAGAAGAAATAATGACTTTCACACAAAAACAAAGCTGAAGGAATTTAGCACCATGGCTCACTTTACCAGAAATGCTAAAAGGAGTTCTTCAAGATGACATGACAGAACGCTAATTAGGAAGCATCACTATGAACAATACTAGTGGATGTGATGGATTTTCAGCTAAGGTATTTAAAATCCTTAAAGATGATGCTGTGAAAGTGTTGCACTCAATATGCTGGAAAATTTGGAAAACTCAGCACTGGCCACAGGACTGGAAAAGGTCAGTATTCATTCCAAGCCCAAAGAAAGGCCAAAGAACATTCAAACTACCACACAATTGCACGCATCTCACACGCTAGGAAAGTAATGCTCAAAATTCTCCAAGCGAGGCTTCAACAGTATGTGAACCGAGAACTTCCAGATGTTCAAATTGGATATAGAAAAGACAGGGGAACCAGAGATCAAATTGCCAACACCCATTGGATCATAGAAGAAGCAAGAGAATTCCAGAAAAATCATATATTTCTACTTCACTGACTACGCATAAAGTCTTTGACTATGTGGATCACAACAAAATGGAAAATTCTGAAAGAGATGGGAATACCAGACCACCTGACCTGCCTCCTGAGTTACTGAATGCAGGTCAAGAAGCAACAGTTAGAACCGGACACGGAACAACAGACTTCTTCCAAATTGGGAAAGGAGTACGTCAAGATTGTATATTGTCACCCTGATTATTTAACTTATATGCAGAGTACATCATGAGAAATGCTGGACTGGATGAATCACAAGTTGGTTTCAAGATTGCCAGGAAAAATATCAATAAGCTCAGATATGCAGATGATACCACCCTTATGTCAGAAAGTGAAGAGGAACTCAAAAGCCTCTTGATGAAAGTGAAAGAGGAGAGTGAAAAAGTTAGCTTAAAACTCAACATCCAAGAATGCCATCCAGATCATGGCATCTGGTCCTATCATTTCAGGCAATCAGATGGGTAAACAATGGAAATAGCGAGAGACTTTATTTTCTTGAACTCCAAAATCACTGCAGATGGTGACTGAATCCATGAAATTAAAAGACACTTGCTCCTTGGAAGTAAAGCTATGACAAACCTAGACAGCATATTAAAAAGCAGAGACATTACTTTGCTGACAAAGGTCCATATAATCTAAGCTATGGTATTTCCAGTAATCACGTATGGATATGAGAGGTGTACCATCAAGAAAGCTGAGTGCCAAAGAATTGATGCTTTTGAACTGTGGTGTTGGAGGACTCTTAAGAATCCCTTGGACAGCAAGGAGATCCAACCAGTCCATCCTAAAGAAAATCAGTCCTGAATATTCATTGGAATGACTGATGCTGAAGCTGAAGCTCCAATACTTTGGCCAATTTATGCAAAGAACCAACTTATTGGAAAAGACCCCAATGCTGAGAAAGACTGAAGGCAGGAGTAGAGGGATGACGGAGGAGGAGATGGTTGGATGGCATCACCAACCTGATGGACATGAGTTTGAGCAAGCTCCCAGAGTTGGTGATGGACAGGGAAGCATGGTGTGCTTCAGTCCGTGGGGTTGCAGAATCAGACATAACTGAGCAACTCAACTGAACTGAACTGAATTAATAACATGAAAACATGTAAAAATATTCAGCACTTTGAAACAGTTTGATACAATTCTAATTCTACAATAGGATGTTATATCAGCCATTTAAATATAGTATACGAGACAGCAAAAGAGACACTGATGTATAGAACAGTCTTATGGACTCTGTGGGAGAGGGAGAGGGTGGGAAGATTTGGGAGAATGGCATCGAAACATGTATAATATCATGTATGAAATGAGTCGCCAGTCCAGGTTCAATGCACGATACTGGATGCTTGGGGCTGGTGCAATGGGATGACCCAGAGGGATGGTATGGGGAGGGAGGAGGGAGGAGGGTTCAGGATGGGCAACACATGTATACCTGTGGCAGATTCATTTCGATATTTGGCAAAACCAATACAATATTGTAAAGTTTAAAAATAAAATAAAATTAAAATAAATAAATTAAAATAAATAAATATAGTATAAAGACTAAAGGAAAAGGGCATTAAAAATTACTCTGATAAATATAGACTATAAAAATAGGCAAAATGTCCTGCTAAAAACATAAAAATGAGGACTTAAAGGGCAGAGTTTTTGTATGCAACTGAAGTTAAGTTTCTATCAGCATAAAATAGACTATTATATGTTTTATGTAAGCTATATGATAACTATAAATTTAAACCATGATAAATTCACAAAGGATAAAGAGAAGAGAATCAGCATATCACAGGGAAAATCAACATCCATAAAAGTAGGCAGCAAGAGTAAAAAAGGAAAAATGGAAATATGTAAAAGTCATAATGTAATTAATAAGATGGTATTAGTAAGTCACTACATATCAAAAATTATTCTAAATGTAAATGGATTGAAATCTCCAATCAAAAGATCCAAGTGGCTGGATGAATTTAGGGGAAAAAAAGACCCTCGAGTCTCTGCCTTCATCCCACCCCTCTAGGTCATCACAGAGCACTGAGCAGAGTACCTTATTCTATATAGCTTCTTCCTGTTAGCTATCTATTTTAAACATGGTAGTGTACATATCAATGCTGCTCTCTCAATTCTTCCCACATTCTCCTTCCTCCACTATGTACACAAGTCCATTATCTACATCTACAACTCTATTTCTGCCTTGCAAATAGGTTCATTAGTAACATTTTTCTATATTCCATATATACATTAATATATATTTTTTTTTCTCTTTTTGGCTAATTTCACTACGTATAACAGGATCTAGGGTCATCCACTTCATTTCAGCTCAAGAGGAAGTGGATATATGCATACTTAGAGCTGATTCACGTTGTATAGCAGAAATCAATACAACAGTGTAAAGCAATTATCCTCCAATTAAAAATAAAAACAAACAAAAATATAATACCCAACAATATTTTGCCTTAAAACTTCAGTTTTAAGGACACACATGAACTGAAAGTGAGGGGATGGATGGCAAAATATATTCCATGCAAATACAGTGCAAAAAACAATGGGGGTATCTATACTTAGATCAGATAAAATAGACTTTAACACAGAAATTTTAATGGGAGACAAAGAAGTTCATTATATAATGATAAAGGAGTGGATTCATCAAGGAAACATAGCAATTATATAAGCACCCTACAAAAAAAGCACCTAAATATATTGAGTAAACACTAACTGATATGAAGGTAGAAATAGTAACACAAAAATAGTAGGGGGATTCAATACCCCACTTTCAGCAAGGGATAGATCATATAGGCATAAAATTAACATGAAAATATTGGATTTAGGTCATACTTTCAGCTAAATGGACCTAAAGACATATACAGAACAGTCTATCCAAGAGCAGCAAAATATCCATTCCTCTCAAGTGCACATGGAACATTCTCCAGGATAGATCACAAAAATGTCTATCATAGGCTACAAAACAAGCCTTGGCATATGTAAGAGGACTGAAGTCATATCAAGTATCTTTTTTTTCATACCCAATGGTATGAAATTAGAAACCAACCAAAGGAAAGCTGGATAATTTACAAATATGTGAAAACAAAACAACACACCTATGAGTAACCAAAGTGTAAAAGAAAGAAAAAAATCCAAAGGGAAGTTAAAAAATATGTTGAAATAAATGAAAATGGAAATACACACTAAAACAGATAAAGTACTGCAAAAGCAATTCAGAAAGAGAAGTTTATAATGATAAATACATGTATAAAAGGAAAAGAAAGATCTCAAATAACCTAACTTTAACTTCAAGGAACTAGAAATAGAAGAAAAATCAAGCCCAAAGTTAGTTATAAGGAGGAAATACGTAGCTCAGAGTGTAAATAAATGAAGTTAGACCAGAAAAACAAGATGAAAGATTGATAAACATAAGAGGTAGCTTTTTAAAAAAGATAAAATTGATAAAGCCTTCAGCTAGGGTAAAAAAAAGAGAGAGAAGACTTAAATACATAAAATCAGAAATAAAAAATAACACGTTATAAATGATAGTAAGGAAATACATAGGACCATAAGAGACTGCTATGAACAATTATATGCCAATAAATTAGATAACCTGAAAGAAATTTATAAATTCCTGGAAAGAAGCAATTTACCCAGAATGAATCACGAAGGTACAGACAATCTGATGAGACTAATAATTATAAACCCCCCAATAAAAACACGGAGAAGGCAATGACACCCCACTCCAGTACTCTTGCTTGGAAAATCCCATGGACGGAGGAGCCTGTTAGGCTGCAATCCATGGGGTCGCTAAGAGTCGGACACGACTGAGAGACTTCACTTTCACTTTTCACTTTCATGCATTGGAGAAGGAAATGGCAGTCCACTCCAATGTTCTTGCCTGGAGAATCCCAGGGACAGGGGAGCCTGGTGGGCTGCCATCTATGGGGTCGCACAGAGTCAGACACAACTGAAGTGACTTAGCATAGCATAGCATAGCATAGCATAGCAATAAAAACAGACTCAGGACCAGATGCTTTACTGGTAAATTTCACCAAACATTTAAAGAATTAATATCAATCCTTCTCAAATTCATCAAAAAAGAATAATAATAATAAAGAAAGGAGAAGGAGAACTCCCAAACTTATTTTCAAAGGTCAACATTACCCTCACACCAAAGTCAGATAAGGACACTACAAGGAAAAAAAAAAAAACTATAGACCAATATCCCTGAAGAATATAGATGCAAAGAATATAGATGCAAAAATTCTCAGCTAAATATTGGCAAACTGAATTTAAAAGCACATTACAAGAATCATACACGATGATCAAGTGAGATTTATCACTGGAATGCAAAGATGGTTCAACATACACAAGTCAATATATGCAATACATCACAATAATAGAATAAAAGATTAAAATTACATGATAATCTCCAATATAGGCAGAAAAGAGAATTTGATAAAATTACAATATTTTTTCATGATTAAAAAAATCAGTAAGTTGGGTACATAAGGAATACATCTCAACTTAATAAAGGCTATATATAACAGAATCAAAGCTGACATTATATTTCACAGTTAAATGTGGAAAATTTCTCATCAAGAAACAGAAATAAGTCAATGGTACTCCCCCTTCATGGATTACAGCCTTGTTGTGTCATGGGGGCTTGTGTAACTCAATGAAGCTATGAGCCATGCCATGCAAGGCCACCCAAGACAGATGGCTCATAATGAAGAATTCTGACAAAACGTGGTCTACTGGAAGAGGAGATGGCAAAGCACTCTAGTAGTTTTGTTGGGAGAACTCCATAAACAAGAAAAGGCAAAAAGATATGACATCAGAAGATTAGCCCTCCAAGTTGGAAGGTGTCAGATAGGCTACTGGGGAAGACTGGAGTGCAATTACTAATAACTATGGAAAGAATGAAGTGGTTGGGTCAAAGCAGAAACAATCCTCAGTTGTGGATGTGTCTGGTGGTGAAAGTAAAGTCAAATGTTGTAAAGAAAAATATTACACAGGAAACTGGAATGTTAGGTCCATGAATCAAGGCAAATTGGATGCAGTCAAGTAGCCGATGGCAAGAGTAAACATCAACATCTTAGGAATCAATGACTAAAATGGATGAGAACGAGCAAATTTAATTCAGATGACCATTGTATCTACTACTGTGGGCAAGAATCCCTTAGAATAAATGGAGTAGCCCTCATAGTCAACAAGAGTCTGAAATGTAGTACGTGGGAACAATCTCAAAAACGACAGAATGACCTCAGTTCATTTCCAAGGCAAACCATTCAACATCACAGTAATCGAAGTCTATGCCCCAATTACTGATGCCAACGAAGCTGAAGTTGACTGGTTCTATGAAGACCTATTGGAGAAGGCAATGGCACCTCACTCCAGTATTCTTGCCTGGAAAATCCCATGGACGGAGGAGCCTGGTAGGCTGCAGTCCATGAGGTCGCTAAGAGTCGGACACGACTGAGCAACTTCACTTTCACTTTTCACTTTCATGCATTGGAAAAGGAAATGGCAACCCACTCCAGTGTTCTTGCCTGGAGAATCCCAGGGACGGGGGAGCCTGGTGGGCTGCCGTCTATGGGGTCGCACAGAGTCGGACACAACTGAAGTGACTTAGCAGTAGCAGCAGCAGCATGAAGACCTATAAGACCTTCTAGAACTAACACCAAAAAAAGATGTCCTTTTCATCATGGAGGATTGGAATGCAAAAGTAGGCAGTCAAGAGATACCAGGAATAAAAGGCAAGTTTGGCCTTGGAGTACAAAATTAAGCAAAGCAAAGGCTAACAAGTTTTGTCAAGAAAATAAGCTAGTCATAGCAAACACCCTTTTCCAACAACACAAAAGACCACTCTACCACATCACCAGGTGGTCAGTATCAAAAACAGACTGATTATAATCTTTGCAATCAAAGAGAAGTTCTGCAGAAGTTCTGTAAAGTCAGCAAAAACAAGACCTGGGGCTGACTGTGGCTCAGATCATGAGCTCCTTATTGCAAATTCAAATTTAAATTAAAGAAAGTAGAGAAAACCACTAGGCCATTCAGGTATGATCTATATCAAATCCATTATAGTTATACAGTGGAGGTGATAAATAGATTTAAGGGATTAGATCTGGTAGACAAAGTGACTGAAGAACTATGGACAGAAGTTCATAACATTGTAAAGGGGACAGTAACCAAAACCATTACAAAGGGAAAAACACAAACAAATGCAAGAAGGCGAAGTAGTTGTCTAGGAGGCTTTACAAATAGCAGACAAAAGAGAAGTAAAAGGCCAGGGAGGAAGGGAAAGATGTACCCAGCTGATGCAAAGTTCCAGAGAAGAACAAGGAAAGATAAGAAGGCCATCTTAAATGATCAATGCAAAGAAATAGAGAAAACAATAGAATGGGTAAGAAAAGAGACCTCTTCAAAAGAATCGGAGATGGCAAAGGAATATTTCATGCAAGGACAGGCATGATAAAGGACAGAAATATTAAGGACCTGACAGAAGCAGAAGAAATTATAAAGAGGTGGCAGGAATACACAGAAGAATAACACAAAAAGTTCTTAATGACTCAGATAACCATGATTCTGTGGTCACTCACCTAGAGCTGAACATCATGGAGTATAAAGTCAACTGGGCCTTAGGAAGCATTATGATGAACAAAGCAAGTGGAGGTGATGGAATTCCAGCTGAGTTATTTAAAATCCTAAAAGATGATGCTGTTAAAGTGCTACACTCAATGTGTCAGCAAATTTGGAAAACTCAGCAGTAGCCACAGGACTGGAAAATGTCAGTTTTCATTCCAATACCAAAGAAGGGCAAACAATGTTCAAACCAAACAATGTTCAAACTGTAGTACAATTGTGCTCATTTCACAAGCTAGCAAGTTTATGCTCAAAATTGTTCATGCTAGGCTTCAGCAGTGTGTGAACAGAGAACTTGCAGATATACAAGCTGGATTTCAAAGAGGCAGCAGAACCAGAAATCATATTGCCAAGTTTTGTTGTTGTTGTTGTTTTTGTTTGTTTGTTTGTTTGTTTTGCATTACGGAGAAAGGAAAGGAGTTCCAGAAAAACATCTACTTATGCTTCACTGACTATGGTCAAGCCTTTGACTGTGTGGGTTACAACAAACTGTGGAAAATTCTTAAAGAAATGGGAATTCCAGACCACCTTAGCTGTATGCAGATCAAATGGCAACAGTTAGAACTAGACATGGAACAACTGAATGGTTCGAAATTGGGAAAGGAGTACAACAAGACTGTATATTGTCACCCTGCTTATTTAACTTATATGCAGGGTACATCGTGTGAAATGCCATGTTGGATGAATCACAAGTTGGAATCAAGATTGCTGTGAGCAATATCAATAATCTCAGATATGCAGAAGATAATACCCTAATGGAAGAAAGTGAAGAGGAACTAAAGAGCCTCTTGATTAAGGTGAAGGAGGAGAGTGGAAAAAACTGGCTTAAAACTCAACATTCAAAAAGCTAAGATTGTGGCATCTGGTCCCATCAGTTCATAGCAAATAGAAGGGGGAAAAGTGGAAACAGTGACAGATTTTATTTTTCTGGGCTCCTAAATCAGTTCAGAAAATGACTGCAGCCATGAAATTAAAAGAAACTTGCTCCTTGGGAATGACAAACCTGGATAGCATATTAAAATGCAGCGATATCACTTTGGCAACAAAAGTCCATATGGTCAGCTATGGTTTTTCCAGTAGTCATGTACAGATGAGAGAGTTGGATCATAAATAAGATTGATCAAAGAACCAATAATTTTGAACTGTGGTTCTGGGGAAGACTCTTGAGAGTCCCTTGGACTGCAAAGAGATCAAATTAGTCAATCCTAAAGGAAATCAACCCTGAATGTTCATTTGAAGGATTGATGTTGAAACTGAATCTCCAATACTTTGCCCACCTGATTTGAAGAGTCAACTCATTGGAAAAGTCCCTATGCTGGGAAAGACTGAAGGCAAAAGGAGAAGGGGCAACAGTGCATCAAATGGTTAGATAGCATTACCAACTCAATAGACATGAATTGGAGCAACCCCAGGAGATACTGGAGGGCACAGAAACGTAGGGTGCTATTTTCCATGATGTCACAGACAGTCCAATATGACTTAGTAACTGAACAACAAAAAAAAGATTTATTTTTTTCCCACCATCCCTAATTATATTGTGTGGCATACAACTAAGCCACTGTTATATATATATATATGTTGAAAATCAATGAACAAACATTTGGATATCACATTTAGCTTGCAAATTGCTTTCATCATATCATATCTCTTGATTCACTCATGGAATCTATGAAGAAGCTACTGATAACAGATGAGTAAACCTAGATTCTGAAAAGTAGTGCAGCCCTCTCCTTCACAGCATGTGGAAGATTTAGAATTTGGAATTTGGTATCCTAAGAATGTAATTTATGATCTAATATTCTTTTAATTACAACTAATAATTATGATCATCGAAAAAGTGAGAGAGTTCTAGAAAAACATCTACTTCTGCTTTATTGACTATGCCAAAGCTTTGACTGTGTGGATCACAATAAACTGTGGAAAATTCTGAAAGAGATGGGAATACCAGGCCACCTGACCTGCCTCCTGAGAAATCTGTATGCAGGTCAAGAAGCAACAGTTAGAACTGGACATGGAATAACACTGGTTCCAAATCAGGAAAGGAGTACATCAAGGCTGTATATTGTCACACTGCTTATTTAACTTATATGCAGAGTACATCATGAGAAATGCTGGGCTGGATGAATCACAAGTTGGAATCAAGAATGCTGAGAGAAATAACAATAACTTCAGTTATGCAGATGACACCACCCTTATGGCAGAAAGCAAAGAAGAACTAAAGAGCCTCTTGATGAAAGTAAAAGAGGAAAGTGAAAAAGTTGGCTTAAAACTCATCATTCAGAAAACTACAATCATAGCATCTATCCATCACTTCATGGCAAATAGATGGGGAAACAATGGAAACAGTGAGAGACTTAAACCTTTTGGGGCCCCAATATCACTGCAGATGGTGACTGCAGTCATGACAGTAAGACACTTGCTCCTTGGAAGAAAAGTTATGGCCAACGTAGACAGCATATTAAAAAGCAGAGACATTACTTTGCCAACAAAGGTCTGTCTAGTCAAAGCTATGGTTTTTCCAGGAGTCATGTATGTATGTGAGATTTGGACTATAAAGAAAGCTAAGTGCTGAAGAATTGATGCTTTTGAACTGTGCTGTTTGAGAATTATCAGTAACCTCAGATACAGATACCTCAGAGGTTGGAGAAGACTTGAGAGTCCCTTGGACAGCAAGGAGATCAAACCAGTCCATCCTAAAGGAAATCAGTCCTGAATATTCATTTGAAGGACTGATGATAAAGCTGAAACTCCAATAATTTGGGCAACTGATGCAAAGAACTGATTCATTGGAAAACACCCTGATGCTGGGAAAGATTGAAGGTGGGAGGAGAAGGGGACAACAGAGGATGAGATGGTTGGATGGCATCATCAGTTCCATGGGCATGAGTTTAAGGAAGTTCTAAGAGTTGGTGATGGACAGGGAAGCCTTGTGTGCTGCAGTCCATGGGGTAGCAAAGAATCAGACCCAACTAAGTGACTGAACTGACTGACTTACTGGAACATACAAAACATAGTTACATATAGTTCCACCACTTATTACAATTATTTTTTAAGTAGATAAATTAAGAATGTTAATTGGAAAAAAAAAAGAATGTTAATTGGAGTTTTAGTAACAAACTCTCAAAAATTAGTAAAATGAATAGACATAAAAGTAGGATAGTGCTCTGAAAAGCACTATGAACCAATTCAACATAATTAAGATTGATACAATTTTCCCACAATAGCAGGATACAAATTCTATTCAGATTCCCATAGACTATAAACCAGGAGACACTGGAACTTATCAGGGACATAAAACAAGATGCAACAATGTCATGGTCTAAAGGTATTGAAATCATACGAAGTCTGTTCTCTTATCACTATGGAATTAATTTTAGAAATCCATATCAAAAGGTATTTGAAAATAACCCACATATTTTTGAGTGCAGTGTGACATTTACCAAGAGAGATCTTTGACTTGGCTATTGAAAGCGTCAATAAAGTTAAAAGATGCAAAGAAAACAAAGGTAATTGCAGATAATGAAGGATTTAAATGAGAAATTAATATCAAATATATTTTTAAAACTCCATATTTGGAGACTAAATTGTCCACTTTTAAATGATGGGTGAATCTAAGAAGTCATAACAAGGAAAATTAGAAAATATTTGTAACAGAAAAAATGAAAAGAGAATTTATCATATTTTGTTGGAAGCTGCTCAGTGTAAATAAGTACAATGCAGAATAAGGTAAGAAAACAATGGATACTTGCACAAAATTTTGTGAAATTTGAACAAAATCTTTAGTTAATAATACTTTCAGTTCAGTTCAGTCACTCAGTCATGTCCAACTCATTGCGACCCCATGAATCACAGCACGCCAGGCCTCCCTGTCCATCACCAGCTCCTGGAGTTCACTCAAACTCATGTCCATCGAGTCAGTGATACCATCCAGCCATCTCTTCCTCTGTCGTCCCCTTCTCCTCCTGCCCCCAATCCCTCCCAGCATCAGGGTCTTTTCCAATGAGTCAACTCTTTGCATGAGGTGGCCAAAGTACTGGAGTTTCAGCTTTAGCATCAGTCCTTCCAATGAACACCCAGGACTGATCTTCTTTAGGATGGACTGGTTGGATCTGCTTGCAGTCCAAGGGACTCTCACGAGTCTTCTCCAACACCACAGTTCAAAAGCATCAATTCTTCGGCGCTCAGCTTTCTTCACAGTCCAACTCTCACATCCATACATGACTACTGGAAAAACCATAGCCTTGACTAGACGGACCTTTGTTGGCAAAGTAATGTCTCTGCTTTTGAATATGCTATCTAGGCTGGTCATAACTTTCCTTCCAAGGAGTAAGCGACTTTTAATTTCATGGCTACAATCACCATCTGCAGTGATTTTGGAGCCCAGAAAAATAAAGTTTGCCACTATTTCCACTGTTTCCCCATCTATTTCCCATGAAATGATGGGATCAGATGCCATGATGTTAGTTTTCTGAATGTTGAGCTTTAAGCCAACTTTTTCACTCTCCTCTTTCACTTTCATCAACAGGCTTTTTAGTTCCTCTTCACTTTCTGCCTATAAAGGTGGTGTCATCTGCATATCTGAGGTTACTGATATTTCTCCTGGCAATCTTGATTCCAACTTGTGCTTCTTCCAGCCTAGCGTTTCTCATGATGTATTCTGCATATACGTTAAATAAGCAGGATGACAATATACAGCTTTGATGTACTCCTTTTGCTATTTGGAACCAGTCTGTTGTTCCATGTCCAGTTCTAACTGTTACTTCCTGACCTGCATATAGGTTTCTCAAGAGGCAGGTCAGATGGTCTGGTATTCCCATCTCTTTCAGAATTTTCCACAGTTTATTGTGATCCACACAGTCAAAGGCTTTGGCACAGTCAATAAAGCAGAAATAGATGTTTTTCTGGAACTCTCTTGCTTTTTTGATGATTCAGCAGATGTTGGCAATTTGATCTGTGGTTCCTCTGCCTTTTCTAAAACCAGCTTGAACATCTGGAAGTTGACAGTTCACGTACTGCTGAAGCCTGGCTTGGAGAATTTTGAACATTGCTTTACTAGCGTGTGAGATGAGTGCAATTGTGCGGTAGTTTGAGCTTTCTTTGCCATTGCCTTTCTTTGGGATTGGAATGAAAACTGACCTTTTCCAGTCCTGTGGCCACTGCTTAGTTTTCCAAATTGCTGGCATATTGAGTGCAGAACTTTCACAGCATCATCTTTCAGGATATGAAATAGCTCAACTGGGATTCCATCACCTCCACTAGCTTTGTTCGTGATACTTTATCACATGTTAATTTCCTGGTATTATTTTTTACAACATAGTATTTCTTTTTATTCTCAGAATTAGATTGGAAGTTTCAAGCCTCATTCATTTTTTTTTAAAAAATCACCAAAATAATAAGTTTTCTAGACATTCATCAGTAAAACCAGATGCAAGAATAAATGGAAATATATCAAAGTTTTTGAGTGAATATAAATTAGGAATCTAGCATTCTATTTATACTTAGCCAAACAAGTGGGACCAAACTGGCATGAATTTTTTGGCTAAGCAAAAATTCATAAGTTTTCTTATATATGTGTATATATTATACATACTATTTTTATATATATATATGTATATAAAATCTTTTCTACTACATTTGATAAACACTTGAGAAAGAACAACAAAGAGATGGAGAAACTGGAAAACATAAACTTAATGAAATAGGAGCACTGAATATGAAATAGAAAAGTGAAACTAGATAGAAGTTAAAGATCATCATATAGTTCAGAGAGTGACATTGAAACATGTAGAATATCATGTAAGAAACGAGTTGCCAGTCCAGGTTCGATGCGTGATACTGGATGCTTGGGGCTGGTGCACTGGGACGACCCAGAGGGATGGTGTGGGGAGGGAGGAGGGAGGAGGGTTCAGGATGGGGAACACATGTATGCCTGTGGCAGATTCATTTTGATATTTGGCAAAACTAATACAATTATGTAAAGTTTAAAAATAAAATAAAATTAAAAAAAAAAAATAAAACAGAGCTGCTTGTTAGAATCACATCTGGAGTTCTGGAGAACAAAACCAATACCAGCGCATTTGTATTTTTAAACAAATTCCAAAAAAATTCTAAAGTGCAGTTGGATTTTTAAAAGTGATTACAGGATTTTCTATTAAATGGTAGTTGTAGTAATAAAGAAATATTATTTTCTGTTATTCAATCATGATACACTGGTATTAAAACAAACAATAGTTACATAGTGAAAGTTGCTCAGTTGTGTCTGACTATTTGTGACCCCGTGGGCTATACAGTCCATGGAATTCTCCAGGTCAGAACTGGAGTGGATTACCTTTCCCTTCTCCAGGGGGTCTTTCCAACCCAGGGATTGGACCCAGGTCTTCCACATTGCAGGCAGATTTTTTACCAGCTGAGCCACAAGGGAAGCCCACGAATACTGGTGTGGGTAGCCTATCCCTTCTCCAGGGGATCTTCCCAACCCAGGAATCAAACCAGGGTCTCCTGCATTGCAGGTGGATTCTTTACCAAGTGAGCTATCAGGGAACCAGAACAAACCAAGGTAGGTTCTCGACCATGTCTCCATGGGACTGTGGAAAAACTGAGGCTAGAGTTCCAGGCAGCTGGAGCTGAAGCTCTTGCTAATGTTCCCGGCCCCACAATGTCCACCTTTTTGTGCCTCATGCCTCCAGGTGCAAAGCCTGACCCCTGTGTGGAGCCCGGGAACTGAGAGGAGGTCAAGAGACCCCTCCTGTGCTAGGCGAGCCAGGCTTGCCCTGTATGCAAACAAATGGACATGTTCAGATGTAGTTTCTGGCGGCTATGAGACCTTATTACTCTCCAAGTTGTATATCCTCTTAGAAAATAAAACTCTCAGTCACCCTCAGACAGCACCAGCAAGTGGAATAGTTACATAATCACAATAGTAAAAGATGTTTATAAGTTTCCATAATCAATAGCCAGGCAAAAAATAAAAGATAACTAAAACTGCAACCCATAATGGAAACATGATTAACTTAACAATACAAAATAACTACATAGAATTTGGGGGTTAAGTAGAGTGATGTGGTAAGTGAAAGTGCATACACGCACATGTTTTCATCTGCCTAGCCAGTCTATGTCTTTTGGTTGGTGCACTTAATCCATTTACATTTGGGGTAATTATTGACATGTATGATCCTTTTACCATTTTCCTAATTGTTTTGGTTTTATTTCTTGTAGGTCTTTTCCTTTTCTTGTGTTTCCTGCTTAGAGAAGTTCTTTTAACATTTGTTGTAAAGTTCGTTTGGTGGTGCTGAATTCTCTTAATTTTCGCTTGTCTGTGAAACTTTTGTTTCCTCTGTCAAGTCTGAATGACAGTCTTGCTGGGTATTCTCAGCAAGTGTATTCTTGGCTGTAGATTCTTTCCTTTCATCACTTTAAATAGGTCTTTCCATTCCCTTTTGGTTTGCAGAGTTTCTCTTGAGAAATCAGTTGATAACCTTATGGGAGTTCCTTTGTGTGTTATTTGTCATTGTTCCCTTGTTACTTTTAATATTTTATCTTCATCTTTAATTATTGTTAGTTTGATTACTATATGTCATGGTTTGTTCCTCCTTGGGTTTATTCTGCCCAGATTCTACACTTCCTGGACCTGGTTATTTCCTCTCCCATGTTAGGGAAGTTTTCAGCTACTATCTCTTCAATCATTTTCTCAGGTCCTTTCTCTCTTCTCCTCCTGAGATCAGTACAATGTGAATGTTCAGGTGTTTAATATTGTTCCAGAGGTATCTTAGACTGTCTTCATTTTCTTCATTCTTTTTTCTATAATCTGTTTTGCAGCAGTAAATTCACTTATCCATTCTTCTTCCCTAGTTCTTCTGCTATTGATTCTTTCTAGTGTACTGAAAGGTCTTTCTTTCTCAGAGAGAACCTCACAATCCTAAAATACTCCCACAATCCTAAAAACCTCACAATCCTAATTTTTAAAAAATTGTCAACGCATGGTATATGTCCATTATTTGAAAACAGACTAAATAAATCTTGAAGCATGTTTATAATGAGTAATATATAGGCATTATTAATTATTTCTTGAGTATCTGATAATATGTGAAAATACTTATGATTTACTATTAAGCATCACAAGATATAAATTACAGATAAACATAGAAATTTCATGACCTACAATATAATGCTTCTCATTTTTGTGGTTCAGTCGCTAAGTTATGTCCAACTCTTTGCAACCCCATGGACTGCAGCATGACAGGCTTCCTTTTCTTTCACTATCCCCCAGAGTTTGTCAAACTCATGTTCATTGAGTAGGTGATGCCATCTAACCATCTCAGTCTCTGTTATCCCCTTATCCTCCTGCCCTCAATCTTTTCCAGCATCAGGGTCTTTTCCAATGCTTCCCATATTTATCTTTAGAATTTTGGAACTGTCTTTTTCTATTAATTATGTCCCATTCCAGCCCAACGTTGACCCTACTGCCTGACCCATAACAAGTGCTCAAAAAATATTTGGTAAATGAATAATAGGAAAAGAGCATGATATGTTTTAATAAAGTATTTTGGAAAAATAGTTAATATTTTTAAAATATCAGTCTATTCCATGCATTAGTCATAAAACATAATTATCATATGGATTAAACAAAACCAAATAAAATCATAGAAGAAAATTTCACTTATATTTTTCAGGGATAATATGAAAATCTCAAGGAAAAATGAAATACCATGTCAAAAATAAGAAGGGAAAACACAAACTGGAAAAGTATTTGTAGAAATTTTAAGAGAAAAGTGGTAATTTATTAAGTATTCATGCAAATTAAGAGGAAAACTATCAAAATACTAAGAGATAGCTAAGCAAAGAGTATTGATACATAATAAAAGAGTAAATATAAGTAATAAATATAGGGGAAATGGTAAATCTAACTAGCAATCATAAGAATAGAAAGAAAAGTAATATTTTATACAAATAGAAAAAAATAAATACATTCTCTGGTTCTGGAAAATATATACAAATGGTTTCTGCAAATATAGCTGTAGCAGGGTAATAAACAGTTAAGTTTTGGAAAAATAATTTTGCATATGTACTAAGGATTCTCTATATTCATCTGTCTCCATTCTATAATCTCATATTCAGAGCTGAACCTTAAGTTACTCCCAGTACCAGGAAAAGCAGGTTAGACTGCCCTGATATATAGATATCAATGGTCATTATATCAAAATCTCAAAATATTAAAAACAAATTAGAATATCCAACTATATTAGAAGTAAAGGCTAGATTATTCTTCAAATATTAAAAAGGAAAGTTATAAGACTGAAAATTCTTAGAAAATTATTGACTTAAAATGGAAAATGCTAATTAAAATTTATTCATACTGGTATAAAGAAAAATTATTTCTATGTGATTGAGAATTAATGAAAATATGGATGGTAAAAATCATTTAAAAAGGTAGAATGAGACTTATTTAGGATTTTATTGACATTGACCTAGGATTATTTGTGGAATACAAAGATAAATTCTTAGGTGAAAATTTAACATTTCTGAGAACTTTTGGACATATTCTGACTTAAGTCCCAATATATGCTGAGGCCATTAAATAGATGTATTCATGGAATATTCCAAGAAATGTATGGCTGGGAAAGATTTTTGTTAAGTCAGGATAATTGGAGTTTCAGATGGAGCAGAAGTGGGGAACTTTATCTCTAGAGAATCCTAAGTTTCTGACTCACAACCTTAGGGACTAACGAAGTTTGTAAAAATAAGTGCTAAATTATCTTCCAAAAAAGTCTGAGTCTCTTGAGTAAGTGTTAACTTTAAGGCAAATCATAGGAAACTAGAGTTGCATCACTGATCTTTTTTATATGTTTTATTTCCCTCATGCCTCTTAAGAATATTCATATACAGACTAACTGATTGTGGCTGTTCTTTCTCATGTTTCTTTTTGAGAAGAAATAAATTGTCTTTCAAATTTAGAATCTTCTGGCCTTATTTTAGTTATGCACAAAAAATTCAAATTCTTGAGAATGTTTTCTATTACTTAATAGAGTGGTGTGAATGACTTTAAAACTCAGCCACAAGGTAAGAGAAATTGAGACGTTCTTATTTAAATTATTTCAAAAGAAAAACAGAATATCAATAAATATAAAAACTTTTGAGTGAGGGACCATTGCACCTGGAATTTGAAAATATGTATATATGTTTATACATGTGTAAAGTAAAAAAAAATTTTTTAAAATAGGCACCATCTCCAAGACCAGGATACCACTTAATTTTCATTTAAATCCCAAAATATTCCAAGGAAAAGTGAGGAAAAGAAAGTTGCCTGCAATGCAAAAGACCTTGGCAAATAATATGTTAATGAATACTTTGAGTACTGACAAGTATGGAGTTCACTAAAATCTTAAAGAAATAAGTATCTAGAGACAGACCCCTTGGTCATTTATACATCATTCATACATAAACTATGCTCAATAAGAGTTTGAGGATACATTAATTAAAGATGCTTATGATAAAAATAGGACTAGAAACAAAAAATATGCACTAGAATTCAGAAGTAAATATGAGGGTTAGTGTGAGTCAGGAAGGCCAAAGCAAATGAAAATACTAAAATTTTTTGAGTTCTCATTAATATAATTAATCAATTCCACTACCTAGAGTTTAATTCTCTATACTAAACCAGGAAAAAAAAGTTTGGGGCATGTTTTTTATTTGAATTCATTATTGTGATAATGTCATCATAAGTGGAAGACAATGAATGTCTTCAATGTTTTTAAAAGAAGCAAATATATATTTAATGTATATGTTTACTATATGGGTCCTTATGATAGTTAATTGCATCATATTAAATAGTGATTTTATATAATAATTAATAAATATGTAAACACTGTTACACAGTGGTAAAAAAGGGGAGCTTGGAATAATAAATATAAAGGTTTAAATCAGTTCTGGTATGTACCAACTATAAGATACTGAAAATTGTACTTGACTTTTGAAATCTCAAAATAATTTCTTAATTGTTAAAAAATTCATAACAATATGGGGACTATTCTGAAAGGTAAATGATAAAAATTATATGAAGTGCCTAAGAAGCTAGCATTTTACATTTCAATTACTCATCTCTTGGAGAGCTATAATAATACTATTTTCCTTGTATATTAATTGATTAGAGTTCATAAAAACTATAAATTGAGAGTTGGGAAATCCATTTATCTTTGCAAAATATCAATGTCTTACCTGATCTTTTTCTAGAAACTGGAGAGGATAACAGAATTGTTTACTCTAGTGAAAATTTAGATTATAGATGGTATCTGTTTTTCACTGAAATCTTATCACTTTACATGTTAGATGTTTAAATTTCATAGAACGGAGAGGGGGGGAAATCTAGAATGTTAGAGGTCTCTAAAGAAAATTAGAAAGCTTGAGTTACACCTTGGATAGAAAAGCCATAGATCTGTTACAACACTAAAATGGTGCCTGGATGAAGTCCCACAGCACTGGGCCACAGAGTGGTTTCTTCAAAAAGAATTGGGTGAAAGGGATTGGAGGACAGCTAGGATCCAGGCCACATCAGGACGTTAACAAATAAGGGTTTCATCTTCTAGTGACAGTTCTGTTCTAGGCCCCAATGATCTGTAATTTCTTCTGAGAATATACAACTAAGTCAAGAACTCAAGTTGTTTATCTTGGTTTACTTCCTGAAGACAATAGACACTATTAACCTGGAAGATTGAAGAGTAGGGATAATAAATGCTTTAGGTCTACCAGAAATAGGGTTTCCCATGGATAACTGGTCAAGGCACAGTGTACAACTCAGCCTTAACATGTAGTCTCTAGACACCTAAAGCAATTACTGTACTGATTATACTCTTTTAACATTTTTGCTCTGAGTTATTCTTCCTAACATATTTGGACACCTGCTTAAGTGTTTCTCTCTTTTTTATTATATTTTTCATTTATGCACATTTACTTTAAAAGTTTGGATAATTCATAAAAGTAGAAAAATGTCTCTTAAGACAACAATGAATATTTCAGATATTTCTTTCCAGTCTTTCTTTGTATTCTGTCTGGGTGATTTAAGTTTTACAAACAATGTTTTTAACTGTTCTGTTTCTGTTTTTACCTAATCATTTTTAAATAATTGAAATACCATTTTGTATTAGTATAAATTTCTCACAAATATTATATTAACAGGTACATAGTGGCCCAGGGAATGACTATAATATAGTTATATAACAATTCTCCTAGAATTAGACAAGAATGAAAAACTTTTAAAAGATAATTTTCAATAATGCCAAAGACCTAGTAAAAGTGGAATTAGCCAATATACACACACAAAGTAAACCAATTTTATTAGAAACTACCAAAAATCTTAAAAAAAAAAAAAAAAAAAAACTTCATTCCCTTATTCCCAGATTCTGGGATTCCATTTTAGGGATGTAAAGTTAAATGGGGAAAACATTTAAGGCACAATGAAATTTGACAGAGTATTTTTGTTGACTGCTTCTGAAAAGGTATTCTAGCGTTGCAATAGTAATGAAAATTATTTCCTCTGTACCATTTTTTAACCTTCCCTCCTCCCCCACTCCATGTGAAAGCCTTAAAACAGATCAGTGTTATCTCTTTAAAAAGTATGCAAGTAAAATATTTTGCAGCAGTTATCTAAGAGTTGTTAGAATACCAAATGCACACCACATTTATTTTCTATAAGTAATTTTCAAATAGGAATCACCATTTAGAAGATGTTCCATAGAAAAGAATAGAGGGCATTTAACTTGATTCACATCTCCCTTCTGAAACTGCAGTACATTCAGACCCCAGACGACTGAGTTCCTTCAAGGCCTATATCATATATTTATTCCCAGAGAAAGAGTAAGTTGATACATGTGCCTAGAGCAAATCAAACTCCAGTCTTAGTACCAAGTAAAAGTATATCCTGCCATACCCAACACTGCCTATCCTCTTTGAAATGTATACCTACAAATGTATACCTGCATCTTCAATACGTTCACACTTCTACTTTCCATCAGTTCAGTTCAGTCGCTCAGTCGTGTCTGACTCATTAAGACCCCATGAACCACAGCACACCAGGCTTCCTTGGCCATCACCAATTCCCAGAGTCCACCCAAACCCATGTCCATTGTGTCGGTGATGCCATCCAACCATCTCATCCTCTGTAGTCCCCTTCTCCTCCTGCCCTCAATCTTTCCCAGCATCAGGGTCTTTTCAAATGAGTCAGCTCTCTGCATCAGGTGGCCAAAGTATTGGAGTTTCAGCTTCAACATCAGTCCCTCCAATGAACACCCAGTACTGATCTGCTTTAGGATGGACTAGTTGGATCTCCTTGCAGTCCAAGGGACTCTCAGAGTCTTCTTCAACTTCACAATTCAAAAGCATCAATTCTTTGGCACTCAGCCTTCTTTATGGATCAACTCTCACATCCATACATGACCACTGGAAAACCCATAGCCTTGACTAGACGGACCTTTGTTGACAAAATAATGTCT
>NW_011494755.1:1354631-1376736 GCF_000754665.1 Bison bison bison
AAGCCAACTTTTTCACTCTCTTCTTTCACTTTCATCAAGAGACTCTTTAGTTCTTCTTCACTTTCTGCCATAAGGGTGGTATCATCTGCATATCTGAGGTCATTATTTCTCCCAGCAATCTTGACATACTCCTTTTCCTATTTGGAACCAGTCTATTGTTCCATGTCCAGTTCTAACTGTTGCTTCCTGACCTGCATACAGGTCTCTCAAGAGGCAGGTCAGGTGGTCTGGTATTCCCGTCTCTTTCAGAATTTCCAGTTTAGTGTGATCCATGAGTCAAAGGCTTTGGCATAGTCAATAAAGCAGAAATAGATATTTTTCTGGAACTCTCTTGCTTTTTCGATGATCCAGCAGATGTTGGCAATTTGATCTGTGGTTCCTCTGCCTTTTCTAAAACCAGCTTGAACATCTGGAAGTTCACAGTTCACGTATTGCTGCAGCCTGGCTTGGAGAATTTTGAGCATTACTTTACTAGCATGTGAGATGACTGCAATTGTGTGGTAGTTTGAGCTTTCTTTGCCATTGCCTTTTTTTGGGATTGGAATGAAAATGGACCTTTTCCAGTCCTGTGGCCACTGCTGAGTTTTCCAAATTTGCTGAAATATTGATTGCATCACTTTCACAGCATCATCCTTTAGAATTTGAAATAGCTCAACTGGGATTCTGTCACCTCCACTAGCTTTGTTCATAGTAATACTTCCTAAGGCCCACTTGACTTCACATTCCAGGATGTCTGGCTCTAGGTGAGTGACCATACCATCATGATTGTCTGAGTTGTGATGATCTTTTTTGTACAGTTCTTCTGTGGATTCTTGCCACTTCTTCTTAATGTCTTCTGCTTCTGTTAGGTCCATAGCATTTCTGTCCTTTATTGAGCCCATCTTTGCATGAAATGTTCCCTTGGTATCTCTGATTTTCTTGAAGAGATCTCTAGTCTTTCCCATTCTATTGTTTTCTTCTATTTCTTTGCATTAATCACTGAGGAAGGCTTTCTTATCTCTCCCTGCTATTCTTTGGAACTCTGCATTCAGATGCTTATGTCTTTCCTTTTCTTCTTTACTTTTCACTTCTCTTCTTTTCACAGCTATTTGTATGGCCTCCTCAACAACCATTTTGCCTTTTTGCATTTCTTTTTCTTGAGGATGGTCTTGATCCCTGTCTCTTCTACAGTGTCACAAACCTCCATCCATAGTTCATCAGGAACTCTGTCTATCAGATCTAGTCCCTTAAATCTATTTCTCACTTCCACTGTATAATCATAAGGGATTTGATTTAGGTCATACCTGAATGGTCTAGTGATTTTCCCCACTTTCTTCAATTTCAGTCTGAACTTGGCAATAAGGAGTTCATGATCTGAGCCACAGTCAGCTCCCGGTCTTGTTTTTGCTGACTGTATAGAGCTTCTCCATCTTTGGCTGCAAAGAATATAATCAATCTAATTTCAGTATCAACCATCTAGTGATGTCCATGTGTAGACTCTTCTCTTGTGTTGTTGGAAAAGGGTGTTTGCTATGACCAGTGCATTCTCTTGGCAGAACTCTATTAGCTTTTGCCCTGCTTCATTCTGTATTCCAAGGCCAAATTTGCCTGTTATTCCAGGTGTTTCTTGACTTCCTACTTTTCCATTCCAGTCCCCTATAGTGAAAAGGACATCTTTTTTGGGTGTTAGTTCTAGAAGGTCTTGTAGGTCTTCAAAGAACTATTCAACTTCAGCTTCTTCAGCATTACCTGTCAGGGCATAGACTTGGATTTCTGTGATATTGAATGGTTTGCCTTGGAAATGAACAGAGATCATTCTGTCGTTTTTGAGATTGCATCCAAATACTGCATTTTGGACTCTTTTGTTGACTATGCTGGCTACTCCATTTCTTCTAAGGGATTCTGACCCACAGTAGTAGATACAATGGTCATCTGAGTTAAATTCACCCATTCCAGTCCATCTTAGTTCACTGATTCCTAGAATGTCGATGTTCACTTGTCATCTCCTGTTTGACCACTTCCAGTTTGCCTTGATTCAGGGACCTAATATTCCAGGTTCCTATGCAATATTGCTCTTTACAGATATCCTGGAGTGTGCTCAAGTTCATATCCATTGAGTTGATGATGCTATCTAACAATCTCATCCTCTGTATTTGATCATTTTTTTCCTCTAGTGATATTTTTTAAGCTAGGTAGATTGTCTTGAGGTTGGAGAGGTGTTTTGAAAATTATAGTCTTTCACTTCTTTATTTTAAAGAAAAGGTCATCTACCAATATCTACTAGTTAAATTTTTTCAAATTAAAGTTATTATATCCATACTCTATGGTGCACAACTCAGATCTTGAGCCAATCTCTAATTCTTGTTTTGGAAAATATTGAGCCTAACTGAAAATTCAACAAATATAAGAGGAATAACTTTCACATGGACAGAAATAAAAGGCAAACTCCCCTGAGTATAATTTTGTTGTTTGTATCTCTTTAAAATCTAAAGAACCCAAAACTAATTGCAATATATTTACACAGAAGTCTCACCTCAAAGTCCCACCAAAATGTTTAGTTTTACATTGTCTGCTATTCAATTACAATCCTATATAGAATTGAAACACCAGTGGCATATTCCAATGATATCAGAGAGAGGTGGTCTAAAAGGCCTTGCTATTCATGTGCTTCTATACAACCAGCATTTACATCACCTGGAAACATGTTAATAAATTCAGATCATAGATCTCACTTCAGATCCACTGATGGAGAATTTTTTACAAAGATTTCCCATGTGACTTATCCATATATTAAATCTGTAAATATTCCACTAGATGGTTGGTTTTACATTCCACTAGATGGCTGATTGTCTTCCTCAGTTTCATAATAGAATCATCTGGAGAGCTCTATTTCAAAAGATACCTTATTCTCACTTCTTAGTCAACTTGCGTAATTTAGGGAGGGCAACAAACATGCAGTTAAAAAAAGGGGAATGTAAAGTCAAAAGTGAAGATTTGAATAGCAGTTTGTTCACTTACTGTGTTTCAAAATACTTTTAAAACATAGATACTCTATGAACTTTATTTCCCTCAGGGAATTACAGTGATGATAAAATAAGTAATATGTGTGAGCATATTAATAAACTGTAAAATACTAGACTAAGTTACTCTTAATGACTGACAGGTATAAAATCAAATAAATCAGCATTTTTAAGAGATTAAACATGCTATCTCCAAAATAACAATATTCAGAGTATGTATGTGAGTCAACTGAGTTTGAAATAACAAATGTTTATTAAGATGCAAATAGTTCTTCCCTGACTCAGAACTTGTATATCATAATCTCAGGAAATAGGATTCAGGAGTTTGTATTTTTAATAAATTACCAATGTAATTATTGTGTCTCTTTTATCCCCCAACTTATGAGCTTTTGAAGAGGAATTTTAAAAGCTAAACTCACAACTATAAACACACTGCAACTAGTACTGACACACTTATTGGCCTTCCTGCAATGATCTCTTACTTCATATGATAATACTGTATAGACTCCTTAAACCCACGTCTCTTCTGAATTACTCCAGGCACAAAATAAAATGGAAAGAACCAATTGGACAGACATTGAGTTCACTTTACAGGGACTTTCTGAGCATCCAAGAGCCGAAAAACTCCTATTCATGATGTTCTTGGTGATGTACATGGTGATCCTCCTGGGGAACAGCACTTTGATCATCCTCACTCTCCTGGATTTCCGCCTTCACACCCCTATGTACTTCTTTCTCAGTAACCTTTCCTTTCTTGACATTTTGTACACATCCTCCTTTATCCCCTCAACAATGATACACTTTCTATCAGAGAAAAAAAACATCTCCTTCACTAGATGTGTTGTTCAGATGTCTGTCTCCTTCACCATGGCATCCACAGAGTGTGTACTTCTAGCAGTGATGGCATATGACCGCTATGTAGCCATCTGCATCCCTTTGAGATACCCTATCATCATGAGCAAGGCACTTTGTATTCAGATGGCAGTTCTCTCATGGGGATTGGGCTTTCTCAACTCATTGACACAAACACTTCTTGCAGTACGATTGCCCTTCTGTGGGAAAAATGTCATCAATCATTTTGTTTGTGAAATATTGGCCTTTCTCAAGCTAGCTTGCACAGATATTTCCTTGAATGAGATTACTCTAATGTTAGGCAATGTAATATTTTTGTTTGTTCCATTACTGTTGATTTCTATCTCCTACATTTTCATTCTTTCTACTGTACTAAGAATCAATTCAGCTGGAGGAAGAAAAAAGGCTTTTTCCACCTGCTCAGCCCACATTACAGTGGTGACTATGTTTTATGGGTCAATCCTCTTTATGTATATAAAGCCAAAATCCAAAGATACTGCTTCTGACAAACTGATTGCTCTGTGCTATGGAGTAGTCACACCGATGCTCAATCCTATCATCTATAGCCTGAGAAATACAGAGGTGCATGATGCTATGAAAAAACTGACAGCTAAACAGTTCTGGAAGAAAGAATGAGGAAATTATATCTTTGAGCTTTTTCACCAAATAAGCTCATATAGTGGAGATAAGTTTTTCAATATAAATGTAAGAATGGAAATAAAGGACATATGTAAAATTACAGAATTTAAGTGTCAAAAAGAAATTTTACAGTAATAATCTAACTTTATCATTTATGAAAATAACATAAAAATGTAGGGACAACTAGTGTTAGAAGTGGGAGTAAACTTTTAGAAACAAAATTGAAATAAAGCTTCTCAAAAAAAAAATCCAGAGCACCTGTTTACTTAACACATAAAACGTATATTTTTCACGCCCCTTTTTGAGAAAACTATTTGATTTCATGTTTTTTTTTGTTTATTTTTGGTTTCTGTTTTACCCAGAGACTTTATCTGGTCCCAACAAAGCTCTTCTGGTACATATTTTCCTTTTTCTTTCCCTCACTGTTTTTCTCCCATCTGCTCTGCATGCACTATGCTGCATTCACAGTATAGTTAACCAAATATATCATGTTCTTTCATCCCTAAGGACAACATTGTATGCCACTTTACCCCCATTATGATAGCTCTCCTAAGGTGACATTGTAGTCACCTAATTAAAGACACTTTGTTATATCTTCTGAAAATCCTTCCAAAATTTACCTAAAGTAAAACACTATTTACAATAGCCAAGATATGAAGGCAACTTTTGTGTCCACCAGCAGATGAAGGGATAAAGAAGATGTGGTACACACACACAGACACACATACACACATATGGGGCTTCCCTGGTGACTCAGATGGTAAAGAATCTGCCTGCAATGCAAGGGGCCTAGGTTTGATCCCTGGGTTGGGAAGATTCCCTAGAGAATGGAATGGCTACCTACTTCAGTATTCTGGCCTGAAAAATTCCAGACAGAGGAGCCTGGTGGGCCACAGTCCATGGGCATACAGAATGGGACATGACTGAGTGACTTACAGTTTCATATATTAGAAGATTTGCATGTACATTATTATTCTGAGAGGTGGGAGTAATTAACAAATGTGGTTCCACAATTAATTTCTTGTGAGCTATAACTTCTTTCCAAAATGCATTTTTAGAAATATCACCATATACATTTTGCTTTTTATAGTTTCATATATTAAAATTTATCGACTATAAGGACATATTGAAATTAAAATTCTACTTGTGATCAAATAAAGTACTACCACTTTGTAAGAAGAAATGGAAAGATACTAGCATAGGGACAGTGAAGTGACAGAAGGTAATGTGAATCAAAAGAAATGGGAGCAAAATTACATACAGGGAATGAAATAACAAGTAAACATATAAGGTATAGCAAGAGCCAGGTTTCTACTAGTGGAGGCATAAAACATACAAAAAGAGGAAAAAGTAGAATAAGCTCTATGGTATTGGATTAGAATTAGAGACAATGTGAGCTCACTGCCTTCAATATATACATATAGAGGGTAAAATATATATAGAAAGAGAGAGATAGATTGATATAGGTATATATTTAGAAATCAACAATGGATGTAAATGTTTGCAAATGTGCACATATTTACATGTACACATGTACATAAAAAAAGCACATTTATTCCCCAAATATGCCCACTGAGAGGGCTTGGGATCAGTGATACGTTAATAGTAATGGTACGTCTATTTCCAGATTTTGATTTCTAAGTGTAATACTTTTCCACTAAAGAGGAACCAAGGCTAATGTCAAGAATGGTGCTGGCAAAAATCTTAACCTTGGTGTGGTTTTCTTCCTGTTTCTCATTCTTCTGATTATTGATATTCTTGTGACTGTGTATTTATTTTTTCATCAAATTTAGAAAATTACCATCCACTATTTCTTTAAATACACTTTTGTCAATGCATTTTCTTTTTTGTACTCCAATTACATGTATATCAGACTACTTCAAGCCTTCTCACCCAATTTGTTCACTTTTTCAGTCTTATTTTCTCTTTGTTTCATTCACTTTATTTTAAAGAGTTACTATTGTATACCTGTGGCCAATTCATGTTGATGTATGGCAAAAACCATCACAATATTGTAAAATAATTATCCTGCATTTATGAAAATATGCTCAACATCACTCATTATCAGAGAAATGGAAATTAAAACCACAATGAGGTACCATTTCACACCAGTCAGAATGGCTGCTATCAAAAAGTCTACAAACAGTAAATGCTGGAGAGGATGTGGCAAAAAGGGAACCCTCTTACACTGTTGGTGGGAACACAAACTAGTACAACCTCCATGGAGAATAGTGTGGAGATTCCTTAAAAAACTGGAAACAGAACTGCCATATGACCCAACAATCCCACTGCTGGGTATACACACCGAAGAAACCAGAATTGAAAAAGACACATGTACCCCAGTGTTCATCGCAGCACTGTTTACAATAGCCAGGACATGGAAGCAACCTAAATGTCCATCAGCAGATGAATAGATAAGAAAGCTGTGGTACATATACACAAAGGAATATTACTCAGCTATTAAAAAGAATGCATTTGAATCAGTGGATGCATTTGAATGAGGTGGATGAAATTGGAGCCTATTATACAGAGTGAGGAGAAGGCAATGGCACCCCACTCCAGTACTCTTGCCTGGAAAATCCCATGGATGGAGGAGCCTGGTAGGCTGCAGTCTATGGGGTTGCTGAGAGTCAGACACGAGTGAGCGACTTCCCTTTCACTTTTCACTTTCATGCATTGGAGAAAGCAATGGCAACCCACTTCAGTGTCCTTGCCTGGAGAATCCCAGGGATGGGGAAGCCTGGTGGGCTGCCATCTATGGGGTCGCACAGAGTCGGACATGACTGAAGTGACTTAGCAGCAGCAGCATACAGAGTGAAGTAAGTCAGAAAGAAAAACACCAATACAGTATATTAACGATAACCCTATATGCGAGACAGGAAAAGAGACACAGATGTAGAGAACAGACTTTTGGACTCTGTGGGAGAAGGTGAGGGTGGGATGATTTGAGAGAATAGCATTGAAACATGTATATGAAACAGATCGCCAGTCCAGGTTCGATGCACAAGACGGTGCTCAGGGCTGGTGCACTGGGATGACCCTGAGGGATGGGACAGGGAGGGAGGTGGGAGGGGGTTTCAGGATGGGGAACACATGTACACCCATGGCTGATTCATGTCAGTATATGGCAAAAACCACTACAATACTGTAAAGTAATTAGCTCCCAATTAAAATAAATAAATTAATTAAAAATAAATAAATGAACTTTAAAAAATAAAGAGTTACTATTGCCCTGATTTCAAGTTCTCTTTCCTTCAGCAGTGTCCAATTATTTTGATCCCGCCCAAAGTATGGTAGATATATTTGTATTAGATATAGCCTTCATTCCTAGATATAATTAATTATCTTTTTAAGACATGTGCTGTATCTTGAAATATCATCTTTTGTATCTCAAATGACATGCTCGAGTTTTTCTCTACCTTTTTAACTTATGAGATATAGTCAGAATAACTTTTCAATGTTGTATCCAGTAATTATATCAGTGCTATGTTTGTGTTTTTTTTAAACATCTACTTTCTTTTTTCAGCTTTATTAAGTATTTAGGTAAACTCTGGGAGGTGGTGATGGACAGGGAGGCCTGGCATGCTACAGTCCATGGGGTCGCAAAGAGTCAGACACGATTGAACAACTAAAAAGTACAACTATTTAGGTTGTACAAAGTGGCTTTTTTTAGGTGTATAATGTGTTGGTTTTATTTTCAACCTTATGTGACCTCTTAAAATCATTCCCTCCAATCTTCTTGGATGATCCTTTCCCAGGACCCAGGTAGTTTCTTCATATACCTGCAGTGTTAAGTACTCATTTGAAAGTGCAGGGCTGTCGCTTTAGATCTCCAGAGTTCCTTTCTTCTGCTGCTTCCTCTTCTCTGGATTTTGACTTGAAAACCAGCTGTCTTGTTTTCCCTGGCCTCTCAACTCCATCCCTTTCTAAACCCTTTTCAGATGGGTTCCCTCTCCTTATTTTATTACCTGGAAACTCACTCAAGGAGGTAAGCTGGGGAAATTATAGGGCTCACTTCATTAATTTCTCATCTCCCAGAGATCACTTGCTTGATGTTCAAACATCCGAAAAAATGGTATTTCATGTTTTAGCGGGGGCGGGGGGGGTGGTATTTTTAGTGCTTTAGTGCTTTAGTATGGGCAAATACGGTCCCCTTACTCCTTCTTGGTTAGAAACAGAAATGTAACTCCTCCCCACCTATCTGTTCCCTGCAAAAGAAATATTTTTTGTATATTCCAGTGTGGGTGGCAATGGAGTAAAGCTGAGAAAGAGAGGTAGATAATGTGAGACAAAAAGAAGAGACAGACAGCAAAAGAGAGGAAGAGAGATCTTGGGGTATTTTATGTTTATGTCCCTAAGTAGCCAGAGTAAATAGGTCTAGCCTTACAATACAGTAAGAGGCGTTGCCCAATACAGTTGAAATCACAAGTAAATTTAGACTGACTGAAGTCAGAATCTAGCCAGAATAAAAATCAGAAACTTACTGTATCAAATAATCCCTGATTGTATCAAAGTAATAAATCTCACATATTAGATGACAGACAGGTGGTCTTTTGGATGTGCAAAAAAGAACTTTAAAATAATCATTATTATAAGTATATTAAATAAACTATGTCTATTTCATAGAAGAGAAAATTAGATTCTAATGTTTAAACATAACCTAATACCACTCACGGAGAAGGCAACGGCACCCCACTCCAGTGCTCTTGCCTGGAAAATCCCATGGACGGAGGAGCCTGGTAGGCTGCAGTCCATGGGGTTGCTGAGAGTCGGGCACAACTGAGCGATTTCACTTTCACTTTTCACTTTCATGCATTGGAAAAGGAAATGGCAACCCACTCCAGTGTTCTGGCCTGGAGAATCCCAGGGACAGGGGAGCCTGGTGGGCTGCCGTCTATGGGGTCACACAGAGGCGGACATGACTGAAGCGACTTAGCAGCAGCAGCAGCAGCAGCAATACCACTCAGGATTTATATGAAAACCAAATTTGAATTCTTTTCTCCAGATCCCAAGTATACTGTTCTTTCCCTACACCACAACTCTGATCAATTATAGAAAACCAATCATCTTATACATATTTGTCCTAAAACTCATATCATCTACACTTAGGACTCAATTTCCATCTCTGTGCAAAGGACTTTTAGATATATAGCTTTAGTCCTGATTTCTCTCCTGGATTTTACTAATCTGTCTTCTTCTTTACTAATATGTCTAAACACTGCTTCTCACTTTGTTCACAAATATTTTTATTTATTGTAATCTGTTCCAATATCTGTTTAATACAGAGGCATTGTATGTGTTGACTTTAAAAGGAATTGATTATTTCTTATACAGGATAAACCATTAACATTGACTTCCAATCCCTCCATTCCATTGTATTTAAAAAGAAAAAGTAATGCTATCCCATCTTAATATTAAATGTATTAAAATAACCAAATAATCAATAATCATTATTTTTTTCTCATTAAAGAATGAGAAAGCAATGATTATCTACAATGTGTACTACTAAATTTTATTCAAATTGGGCAGACCAAACCATGCTATTAATACTGATAATACTTTCATAAGCCTTAAGACATCTTCACGAACTAAAGAAAAAAAAATGAAAGTGTTAGTCGCTTAAGTCATGTCCGACTCTTTGCAGCCTCCTGAACTGTAGCCCACCAGGCTCCTTTGTCTATGGGATTCTCCAGGCAAGAAACTGAAACGGGTTGCCATTTTCTTCTCCAGAGGATCTTCCCATACCCAGGGATCAAACCCACAGCTCGTAAAGCATAATCATATGCTTACAGATCTTGGTGAATTCAGTTGCATAAATGTACCCACTTGGAGATAATAGACCCAAGGACAGATAACTGAAAACTTTAAAAGCTATACAAACTTTGATTAGGAAGAGTCCATATAGAAATAGGGCTTTTGAAAATTGGGTAATTTTTATCTCCTCATCCACAGATCACAAATACCCTGGTCTTACAAAGACAGTAAAAGCCTAATCTTTGAATGAAGGCAGATGAATGAATATGACTAGTTGGAATTAATAACTGCCCTAATTTCATCACTGTGATAGCTATTACTTATGTATACTTATGATTATTTGTTGTTCAGTTACTCAGTCATGTCTGACTCTTTGCGAAACTGTGGACTGCAGCACACCAGGCTTCCCTGTCCTCCACCATCTCCTAGAGCTTGCTCAAACTCATGTCCTTTGAGTCAATGATGCCATCCAACCTATCTTGTTGCCTTTAATTTTTCCCAGTATGAGGGTCTTCTCAAATCAATCAGATTTCACATCAGGTGGCCAAAGTATTGGAGTTTCAGGCTCAGCATCAGTCCTTCCAATGAATATTCAGGACTGATTTCCTTTAGGATTGACTCGTTTGATCTCCTTGCAGTCCAAGGGACTCTCAGAGTCTTCTTCAACATCACAATTCAAAAGCATCAATTCTTTGGCACTCAGCCTTCTTTATGGTCCAACTCTCACATCCATACATGACTACTGGAAAAACAATAGCTTTGACTACATGGACTTTGTTGGTAAAGTAATGTCTCTGCTTCTTAATATGCTAAGTTTGTCATAGCTTTTCTTCCAAGGAGTAAGCATCTTTTAATTTCATGGCTGCAATCACCATCTGCAGTGATTTTGGAGCCCAAGAAAACCAAGTTTGCCACTGCTTCCATTCTTCCCCCATCTATTTGCTATGAAGTAATGGGACCAGATGCCATGGACTGTAGTGTTCCAGGTTTCCCTATCCTTCACTATCTCCTGGAGTTTACTCAAACTTATGCCCATTGAGTCAGTGATGCCATCCAATCATCTCTTCCTGTCACTCCCTTCTCCCTTTACCCTCAATCTTTCCTAGCATCAGGGTCTTTTCCAATAAATCACTTCTTCACATAAGATGGCTCTTTGCTTCAGCTTCAGCATCAGTCCTTCCAGTGAACACAAGGTTGATATCTTTCAGGATTGACTAGTTAGATCTCTTTGTAGGCCAAGGGACTCTCAAGAGTCTTTTCCAGCACCACATTATGAAAGCATCAATTCTGTGACACTCAGCTTTCTTTATGTTCCAGCTCTTATATTCACACATAGCAAATGGAAAAAAACATAGTTTTGACTATACAGACCTTTGTCAGCAAAGTGATGTCTCTGCTTTTTAATATGCTATCTAGGTTTGTCATAATTTTTCTTCTGAGGAGCAACCATCTTTTAATTTTGTGGCTACAGTCACTGTCTGCAGTGATTTTAGAGCCCAAGAAAATAAAATCTATCATTGTTTCCACTTTTTTCCCATCTATTTGCCATGAAGTGATAGGATCAGATGCCATGATCTTGGCTATTTGAATATTGAGTTTTAAACCAGCTTTTTCACTCTCCTCCTTCACCTTCATCAAGAGGCTCTTTAGTTTCTTTTCACTTTCTGCCATTAGAGTGGCATCTTCTACATATTTGAGGTTGTTGACATTTATCCCAATAATCTTAACTCCAGCTTGTGATTCATCCAGCTCTGCATTTGTCACAATGTATTCTGCATGTAAGTTAAATAAGCAGAATAAAAATATACAGCCCTGACATATTCCTTTCCCAATTTTGAGCCAGTCTATTATTCCATGTCCCATTCTAACTGTTGCTTCTTGACCTGCACACAGGTTTCTTGGGAGGCAGGTAAGGTGGTTTGGTATTCCCATCTCTTAAAGAATTTTCCACAGGTTATTGTGATCCACATAGTCAAAGGCTTTATCATTGTCAGTGAAGCAGAAATAGAAATTTTCTGAAACTCTCTTGCTTTCTTTGTGATCCAAAGGATGTTGGCAATTTGATCTCTTGTTCCTCTGCCTTTTCTAAAGTCAACTTGTACATCTGGAAGTTATCATTTAATGTACTCCTGAAACCTAACTTGAATGATTTTCAGCCTTGATAGCATGTGAAATGAGTGCAATTGTACAGTAGTTTGAACATTCTTTGGCATTGCCCTTTGGGATTGGAATGAAAATTGACCTTTTCCGATCCTGTGGCCATTGCTGAGTTTTCCAAATTTGTTGGCATAATAAGTGCAGCTCTTTAACAGCATTATCTTTTAGGATTTGAAATAGCTCAGTGGTAATTCCATCACTTCCACTAGCTATGGTCATCATAATGCTTCCTAAGGCCCACTTGACTTCACACTCCAGGATGTCTGGCTCCAAGTGAATGACCACACCATTGTGGTTATCCAGGTCATTAAGATTTTTTTGTACAATTCTGTGTATTCTTGCCATATCTCCTTAATCTCTTCTGCTTCTGTTAGGTCATTGCCATTTCTGTCCTTTATTGTGCCCATCTTTCCATAAAATGTTCCCTTGGTATCTTCAATTTTTTTGAAAAGACCTCTAGCCTTTCTCATTCTATCATTTTCCTCTATTAACAATGCTGAAAAAGAGGTTAAACTAGTTTTATAAGGCTGCCATAACAAAACATTACAGATTGGATGTCTTAAAAAAAAAACAAATTTATTTGCTCACAGTTCTGGAAGTTTGAAGTCTAAAATGTTGGTGGGTTTGATTTCTCCTAATGCCTTTCCTTAACTTATAGATATTCACCTTCTCATTATGTCTTTTCCTCTGTGGGTGAGCATCATGGTGTATCTGTGTGCATCCAATTGTTCTTTTCTTATAATGACACAACTCAGATTGTATAAGGACCTACACTAATGGCCTCATTTTAATTTAACCACCTTTTTAAAGGCCATTTCTCTAAGTGCAGACACATTCTAAAGTACTAGGCATTGGGGGGAGGAGGGAAATGGGGGCTAAACTTTCAACATAAGCTTTTTGAAAAAATACAATTCAGTGCATTTCTATACACTAACAATAAAATATCTGAAAAAGCATAAATGAAACAATCCCGTTTACAATGTCATCAAAGATAATAAAATACTTAAGAATTAATTTAGCCATGAAAGTGAAACTATAAGACTTTGAGGAAATCAAAGATCTGAAGAAGACACAAATCCAAAAATAGTTCAATTTTTATATGACAAGAATTAATATTGTTAAAATATCCATACTACCCAAGTCAGCTATACATTCGATGCAATGTCTATCAAAATTCTAATGACATTTTTCACAGAATTAGAAAAAATCTTGAAATTTGTATGGGGTCATAAAAAATCCCAAATACAGGAATCCTGAGACAAAAGAACAAAACTGAAGGCATTCCTGGGGGCAAACTATATTACAAAACTCTAGTAATCAAAAGAGCATGGTACTGGTATAAAAATAGACACACAGACCAATGGAACAAAAGAAAGAGCCCAGAAATGACCCCCACGTATACAGTCAAAATATATTTGACAAGGGAGCCAAAAATACTCCATTAGAAAAGTATAGTCTCTTCAATAAACTCTGTCAGAAAACTGGAAAGCTATATGCAATAAAAGGAAATTGTAACCTTATCCAACACCACACAAAATTAACTCAAAATAAATTAAAGACTTAAATATAATACCTGAAATTATAAAATCCTAGAAGAAAACATAAGGAAAAATTTTCTTGACATTGGTTCTGGCAATCAGGTTTGCATATGACACCAAGAGCACAAAGAATAAAAGCAAAAATGAACAAGTGGGACTACATCAAACTAAAAGGCTTCTGCACAGCAAAAGGAACAACAGAATACAATACAACCTATGTATGATATATACAACAATGTATCAGAGAAGTGGTCAATATCCAAAATATATAAAGAAATCATACAACTCAATAACAAAAAGTAAACAGTCCAATTAAAAAATGGGCAGAGGAATTGAACATTGTCCAAAGATGATATACAACTGACCAACAAGTACATGAAAAGATGCTCAATGCTGTTAATTTTCAAGGAAATGCAAATCAAAACCATGATCAGAGAGCACTTCACATTAGTCAGAATGGCTGTTATCAGAAAGACAAGAGCAAGCAAGTGTTGGTAAGGATTTGGAGAAAAAGAAAGGCCTGTGCACTGTCAGTGGAAATATAAATTGCTTCAGCAACCAGGAAAATAGTATGAAAATCTCTCAAAAAATTAAAAATAAAACTACTGTGCACTGTCAGTGGAAATATAAATTGCTTCAGCAACCAGGAAAATAGTATGAAAATCTCTCAAAAAATTAAAAATAAAACTACCATATGATCTACAAAGCCCACTCCTGGGTATACATCCAAAGAAAATGAAAGCAGGATATCAAAAAGATACCTGCACTTGCTTGTTTATTATAGCATTATTCACAATAGCCAAGGTATGGTAGCAATCTAGGTGTCTGTCAAAGTGGTGAATGATAAAGAAAATATGGTATATACAAACAATGAAACAATAATCAGATATGAGAAAGAAGGAAATCCTGCCTTTTGAAACAACACGGATGGAGGACTCTGAGAGAATTATGGTAAGTGAGATGCCAGACAAAGAATGACAAAGTAAGTATCTGATATCATTTACATGTGGAATCTAAAAGTGCTGAGTTTACAGAAACAGAAAGTAGAATGGTGGTTAACAGAGGCTATGGAGTAAGGGAATGGGGAGATGCTGATCTAAGTGTATAAACTTACAGTTACAAGACAAATATATTCTGGGAATCTAATGTATAGCATTTTTATTATAGTTAACAAAACTATCTTATACACATAAAAGTTTATAAAAGACTAGATCTTAAAAGTTCTTACCATCAAAAAATAATTATATGATGTGATAAAAATGTTAGCTAATGTTATGGTAGTATTCTATTGCATTATTAATAAATAAGTGTATCAAATCAACACATTGCACATTTCAAACTTATACAATGTTATATGTCAATTCCTTGTCAATAAAAATGCAGAATAGCACATAAAATATATAGATTTTGAGTTTTTCAGATTGAATACACAGCAAAAGATGTTGGAGAAAGGGAGTTCAAGTCCTTCTTCTTTCCAACATCCCTTAATTCTTTTGTGGTCTTTTACTAGAAATTACTACTTCAGTTGCTGTAAATATTAAAGCAACATCTAAGTTCATAATATACAAACTATACACAGTATTTTAAGAACTAAATGTATACGGTATATTGTCCACTGGTTAACAAGTATATATTCTGAATTTCCACCATGTTGTTATACAGAAAAGTAAAATAGAAAGTTTTCTGCCATCAAATATATCTTGTCCCTTTAGGAAAATTTGTTTCATATATATGTGCGTGTGTGTGTGTGTATGTGTGTGTATCTCAAGCAATGAATACTATTTATTTCCTCAATTTCCAAATCTTTAAAATGAAAATAGTAAAAGCATGTATCTCTTAAAATTGTAATTAGGATCAGAAAGTTAAATACATGAAAAATATATAGAAAAATGCTCTTCTCTTGACACTCGATTTTGTGTTATTTATTATTCTTTGGTATTAAATGTCAGATGCCCAAGGAAAACAATTTATAGCATTTGAAGTGAACTAAATTTAGAAAAAAAATATTTAGAATATTAAAAAGAAATTACCAATTTGAAAAAGTAGGCTTATCTTAAACAGCTTTACCAGGAAGTGATTGAGAAAGGCAAAATCATTTCTGGGACAAAGGTTGAGTCTGAGTACAATCTTTGTTATTAAAATCAAAGACAGATTGTTTTTAATAAAAGGTTACATTCTTCCATACGTTTCAACTTTGACTTGGATCTAGAGGGGGAGGAAGTTCAGTTTTAACTTTTTATTGACATTTAATTGTCAGTTTCAGTTGTTTACATTCTTCTCTACTAACTTTCCTGCATCCATTGCAGAGTGGGGATGCAAAATTCTAGAAGTTCATTTCAAAGCTCTTATCAGTGCTAGATGGGGCAATGTTACAGATAGACTGCAGGGACTAAAGTCACAAAAGCTGAATTTGAGATCATTTTTACCTTCTCATATAATGGCTGAACAACTTTGAGCAAAATACTTCAACTTTCAGAGTCTGAGCCTCTACATTTGTGCAATAGGAATAATTGGACTAACTCACTATAGTATTCTAAGAAACACATTTGATATTTGAAAGCACTAAGCAAATGAAAACAATGTAAGTTTTCAAATAATACCACCCATCTGCCACCAAATCACTAATACTTATTTAATGACTTTTTTTCTGTTTGGGTCTTAAAATCCTCAAATGTTGTGGTAATGTAGACAGTGATACATGTTTCATATTTGAGTTGCATTACAACAAGAACATGCTAATTATATGATATAATTGGATCTAACTCCGTTCCCCCTGGAGTTCGGAAAAGTTTTTAATCCTCCATGTTTACATTCTTAATTTCATTTTCTTTCAAATATTGAACCCCTCCCTGACTTGCCACAAAAAGCTTATAAATTGCCTTGGAAAGCTAATGGCTGGTCTTTCAGAGGATGTTTATGGAGTTCAAAATGTAGAAAAGCAGTTAGATAACCACAAAGTCCCCAAGAATCTCTGAGTTATTTTACATATTTTTTCCTAAGCTTAAACTAGAAACTCTGGACTTCAGAGGAAAAATATTTTTAATAGATTCATCTGTCAGTTTTACCTGAGGAATAATCTACTGATAAGTCAAAACTTGAAGAAAGTAATTATAGCACCCTGATTATTATCTAATGCTTACCAATATCTCCTCTCTTTATCCTGAATATTATACATAAAACTGAAAGCATTTTTTGAGTCTGTAAAACCAATCTGCAATTAAGGAAGAAGACTGATCTCAAACCAAGGAAAAGAAACCATTCCTCAGGCTCAGAGGTACATAAATGATAAAATGTTCCATATTCACCTGCTGTAAATACTGTTTCTCAGATTTCGGTAAGATACCAATTTTATATGCTTAACTGGATACATCTAATTTCTCATCTTTCAAGTTTTCATCATTTAGTGCTATATTTTAGACCATTGATGGGTAATTTTCACATCAAAGATCTGAGGTATGATTTCACTGCATTTAAAGAAGAGAAAAAAATATTCCAAATCATTTTCAAACCTAGGTATTCTAAAATAAAATACCGTGTTCTTTGCTACATCTCGGAGAAGGCAATGGCAACCTACTCCAGTACTCTTGCCTTGAAAATCCCATGGTGGAGGAGCCTGGTAGGCTGCAGTCCACGGGGTCGATAAAAGTCAGACACGACTGAGTGACTTCACTTTCACTATTTACTTTCATGCATTGGAGAAGGAAATGGCAACCCACTCCAGTACTCTTGCCTGGAGAATCCCAAGGACGGGGAAGCCTGGTGGGCAGCCGTCTATGGGGTCACACAGAGTCGGACACGACTGAAGCGACTAAGCAGCAGCAGCAGCAGCAGTTGCTACATCTTCCTCTTCAAAAACACTTCTGCCTCTCCTGCCCTTCCCACAGCAAATAGAATGAGAACATTAGATTCCTTTAATTAGTGATCTTAGAGACATTATTGAAAAACAGGTGTTATCTGATATTTTCTTCAAGATCTAAGCAATCTGAACGCTAGTATTAGACCTATAACCTGTCAAAAATATTAATCTGTCCTAAATGAATGGAACTGCAATGCAATCATTTCAGCATCTTTAGCTGTTGCTATGACCACCATATTTAAAAATATGTTTTTAAAAGCTTTTAAAAATACCTGAGATACCATATCACCTAAATGATTATATTCAAAATAAGTACTGATTCAAATTATGACAAACAATATGATACCTATATCTAAACTTGTAGTATGAATAAACACAAACCACCTCTTCCATGAACGCTTTCTGGAAGCTCCTTGGGACAGGATAACAAAATCAGTACCTCTTAATCAAACGCCCCTGAGCTCCAGAGTTAACTTTGACACCGGAGAGTAAATTATGTAGAAGCAAAAGTCCACCATAGGCCCTTTATCCCTCATTTTGATTACTACTGACCTGGATTACTCTACTAACTTTGTATAACACAAATGTTCCAGGGAAAAAAGCATGTATTCCATTTATTCCTACTTTGTACTAAGTGCTATATAATTTATAGGAGGAATTTGGCTCATTGGATCAAATAAATCTGTGGTTGTCATATTATTCATATGCCCATTATTCTGTTTGGATTCCAAGTTTTACTTAATTTAGCCTCTCTCCAATTGCCATTAAAACCAATAAAATTAACACAGCACACTTCCCCTATCTGAGATAACACAGTGTTTGGAAAGAGAGTGACCTTTAAAGCCAGTCAACACTTGCTTCCTACACATAATTAATTAGGCAAGAACAGAGTAAGTAAATTACCTTCACTCTGAGTAAGTAATTTACCTTCACTCAGAATTGCTTTCTCTGTTTCTAAAATGAAAATTCAGGAGCTTAGGAAAATGCCTTGTAAGGTTCAAAATTGTAAAGTCATATGAAAGAAAACAGTAAGTTGTTTAACATATACTAAAATATTTGTATGAAGAATTCTCCTTCAGTCTTGAGAAAAATAGATGGCTGTAACGACTTCATTTGCTCCCCACTGATCCTTATTATATTCTGTGGCACAAAAAGCCATTGCTACACATATGTTGAATGAATTAATGTTGAATATTACATTTAGCTTCCGAAGTGCTTTCATTATATCATATCTCTGGATTCACTCATGGAATCTATGAATAAGCTTGTGATAATAGATGAGTAAACCTAGATTCTGAAAAGTAGTGCAGCCCTCTTGTCCACAGCATGTGAAAGATATAGAATTTGGAATTCAGTTTCCTAAGAATATAATTTAAGGTCACATCTTCTTTGAATTACTGTGGTGTTGGAGAAGACTCTTGAAAGTTCCTTGGACTGCAAAGAGATCCAACCAGTCCATTCTGAAGGAGATCAACCCTGGGATTTCTTTGAAAGGAATGATGCTAAAGCTGAAACTCTAGTACTTTGGACACCTTGTGTGAAGAGTTGACTCATTGGAAAAGACTCTGACACTGGGAGGGATTGGGGGCAGGAGGAGAAGGGGACGACAGAAGATGAGATGGCTGGATGGCATCACTGACTCGATGGACATGAGTCTGAGTGAACTCCGGGAATTGGTGATGAACAGGGAGGCCTGGCGTGCTGCAATTCATGGGGTCGCAAAGAGTCGGACATGACTGAGAGACTGAACTGAACTGAACTGAAGCCTTCTTAGTGAACAATGCAAAGAAATACAGGAAACATGAGAATGGGAAAGACTACATATCTCTTCAAGAAAATTAGAGATACCGAGGGAACATTTCATGGAAAGATGGGCACAATAAAGGACAGAAATGGCAAGGGCCTAATAGAAGCAAAAGAGATTAAGAAGAGGTGGCAAGAATACACAGAAAAATTGTACAAAAACATCTTAATGAACTGAGTAACCACAACAAGGTGGTCACGCACTTGGAGCTAGACATCCTGGAATGTGAAGTCAGTGGGCCTTATGAAGCATTACCACGAACAAAGCTACTGTAGGTGATGGAATTATAGATGAGCTATTTCAAATCCTAAAAGATGATGCTGTTAAAGTGCTGCATACATTACACCAACAAATTTGGAAAACTCAGCAGTGCCCGCAGGACTGGAAAAGGTCAGTTTTCATTCCAATCTCAAAGAAGGACACTGCCAAAGAATGTTCAAACTACTGTACAATTGCACTCATTTCACATGCTATCAAGGTAAAGCTCAAAATCATTCAAACTAGGCTTCAACAGTACATGAACCGAGAACTTCCAGATGTACAAGTTGCATTTAGAAAAGACAGAAGAACCAGAGATAAATTGCCAACACTTGTTGGATCATAGAAAAAACAGGGGAATTTTTTTTAAAAACCCACTTCTGCTTCATTGACTATGCTAAAGCCTTTGACTGTGTGGATCACAAAAAAACTGAAGAAAATTCTGAAAGAGATGGGAATACCTTACCTGCCTCCTGAGAAACCTGTATGCAGGTCAAGAAGCAGCAGTTAGAACTGGACATGCAACAAAGGACTGGGTCAAAATTGGGAAAGGAGTACGTCAAGGCTGTTTACGGTCACCCTGTTTATTTAACTTATATGTAGAGTACACTACGCAAAATGCAGGGCTGGATGAAGCTCAAGCTGGAATCAAGACTGCTGGGAGAAAAATATCAGCAACCTCAGATATGCAAATAATACCACTCTAATGGCAGAAAGTGAAGAGTAACTAAAGACCTTCTTGATGAGGGTGAAAGAGGAAAGTGAAAAAGCTGGCTTAAAACTCAACATCCAAAAAACGAAGATCATGGCATCTGGTCCTATCACTTCATGGCAAATACATAGGGAGAAAGTGGAAACAGTGGTAGATTTCATTTTCTTGGGCTCCAGAATCACTGCCGATGGTGACTGTAGCCATGAAATTAAAAAACACTTGGTCCTTGGAAGGAAAATTATGACAAAACTAGACAGTGTATTAAAAAGCAGAGACATCATTTTGTCAACAAAGGTTCATCTCGTCAAAACTATGATTTTTTCAGTAGTCATGTATGGATTTGAGTTGGACCATAAAGAAGGCTGAGTGCAGAATTGATGCTTTCAAAATGTGGTGCTGGAGAAGACTCTTGAGAGTCCCTCGGACTGCAAGGAGATCAAACCAGTCAATTCTAAAGGAAGTCAACCCTGAATATTCATTGGAAGGACTGATGCTAAAGCGAAAGCTCCAATACTTTGGCCACCTATGAGAAGAGTCATTGCAAAAGACCCTGACGCTAGGAAAGATTGAGCGCAGAAGGAGATGGGGATGACAGAGGATGAGATGGTTAGCTGGCATCACTGACTCAATGGACATCAGTTTGAGCAAACTCAGGGAGATAGTGAAGGAGAGGCAGGCCTGCAGTTCATGCTGCAGTTCATGGGGTCACAAAGAGTCAGACAGGACTTAGCAACTGAAGAACAACAATTATGACCATAGGAAGGGCCAAATGTTTCTTAAGTTCCTACTCTATTCCATAAACTTAGCATGTGTGATAATAGATAAATTTAGACCAAGCTGCTCCATGATACAGGTGAGCACACAGCTGCTGAGAGAAGCTTAAAAATGTGAGCATAATGTCACAGAGCTCATAAGAGATACAACCAGATTTTTTTAAGCTCATGTACATTTGGCTACTATTGCTTACAATGGTCAACACATCCTAGGGAATATGGAGAATAACTGAAGACAAAATTAATACGTTCTTCTTCACCCAGTTGGCAATAGCTCTATAAAGTTATTACTTCTATTCTGTGTGTAAGTCCAAATGAGTCAGGTTCTCTAAAAGCTAGAGGAGGAGCCAATGACTGCCCTCAAAAACAATGTTTACAGACCCACAAAGCACAGTTCAATATTGGTGAGAAAAGTACATGACCCTGAATAATGTCTCCATATTAACCTTTTTCTATCTTTTCATCTTAATATTCCCTTGGTCAAAATTCCAAAGCTTCCCAATTGCCTGGAGAATAAATTATATTTGATGAATACTATATTTAATGTACTTTACAAACTGGCAAAACTTTGTTCCTCTTTTTCTTTATTTTTCTGACTATTGTACCCCTATGCATTGTTTTCTTTTCCAGAAGCCTCACTGATGCATTTTTATCTCAACCCATTACCTAAGACTATTCCCCCTCAGCTCATCAAGGTCAAACTCAATTGATGCAATGAAATATTGCCCTAGAGCTCTCTTACATGATCTCCCCTTCTTTGAAG